>NW_026557987.1:5672504-5818115 GCF_026930045.1 Uloborus diversus | reverse complement strand
TTTCCGCAATAAAGTATGCTAAGATAAAAACCGCATTCAAAACCTCTTAGTTTAAAAACATTTCTCTGAAAAAAAAAAACTTCATGCAAAACGCCAATGTTCCAAAAATGGAACACACTGAAAATCATAGTAAAAAATTTTTTTTCTGGAAATTTTATTTTATTTCTGTATTTACTAGACATAAATAGACATAATTTCAAAAAATTACTCAAATTTGATCATCCGTCAATAGTTCGGCGGTTAAACGGTTAAGCTTACAAACTAGATTTTCTTTCCCTTCTATTGCAAAACCCGGTGGTTGTCTCATAAAGATGCATTCTTTTAGAGGTGCATATAAATAAGCATTCTTCACATCGCACTGCAAATCGAACCAACCTTCTGATATTTTCAAGGAAAAGAAAAATCGAACCAATGAAAAATGAATCGTCGGACTAAAAGTCTGATCGTACGATTCAGGGGATTGTGCATATCCCTGAGCAACAAGTCTCCCGCGATATCTAACAATTTTTCCCGATTCATCTCTTTTAACATTGAAAAACCCATCTCGATCCGATTGGTTTTTCATTTGCAGGCAAAGGTGTTAAATCCCACACTTTTCTAGAATGCATAACCTCTAATTCATCCCTCATTGAATCTAACCACTGGTCCTTCTGCTTAGATTTAAGAACCTGTTTGTGATTCTTAGGAATTACAATTTCATCATCTAGTCATAAGTTACATAAATTTAAATGAACAGTTTGATCAGAAAATTTCACCTTGATATAAATTTTTACCATTAAAAATCAAATAAATGTGGCTTAAACAAAATAGCATTTTTAGAACAATATTTTTCAACATCATTTAAAGAACGTAATCGTTTAGAAGAATGTTTCTCATAAAAATAAATATCAGTACGAGATTTATCTGACCTTGGGATTGCTTTCCTCACCCATTCTGTTTCACGCAGCTGTGCGGCGTGGTGGGTTTTCCCCATTTTCACTCAAGTCAGAATTCGAATCTGATTCATCCCCGCTCGTCTCGCTTTCACTCTCATCAGAAGATAAGAATTTAGACGGCGTACTCGGGCTTTCACTTCCGTTATCCGATTCGGAATTCGATTCATTTTCTGAATTTTGAGAATCTGATTGAATATTTGACCATTTGAGACAGGGACCCAGCACAGCTCCACTAGAGTCACTCTCTGATATATTTTTAAAAGCTTCTTTGTAATAAACATTTTCATTAAAATTTACATTTATACTTTCAAAAATTTTTCCGCTTTCGGGAATCCAGATACGAAAACCCTTAGTGTTAAATGCATAGCCCAAAAATATACCTTTTTTGGCTTTAACATCAAGTTTATGTCTTTGCTGACGGGGTGTTCCAAGATAACACAAAACACCGAAAGGTTTGACGTGCCTAGCACTTGGCTTACGTCCACCATATAACTCAAAAGGTGTTTTAGTTTGTCCTGAGTGACAAATCCTATTCCAAGTATAATTGAAATAAAGCATAGCATCCGGCCAAAATCTTTTACTTAGCCCGCTTTCTTCCAATAATACTGTTGCAGCATTAGCGGCTGAGCGATTGTACACTTCGGCCAAACCATTCATCTCTGGACTGAAAATATTGGTTAACTCGTGTTTTATACCGTTATCCAAACAATAATTGTCAAAAACTTTATTTACGAATTCTCCCCCGTTGTCAGTTCTAACAGCTTTTACTTTAAGATTTAAAAATCTTTCAGCACGCTTTATGTGCCTTATGAAAATTTCTGGTACTTTGCTCTTTTCACTAATTGGATACAAAGCAGATTTACGTGAAAAATCATCAATGATTGATAAATAAAAACGTTCCCCCTTATTTCCCTTAATATTACATGGACCCCACACATCAGCATGAAGTAATTCAAGGGGACATTTAGACCGTATCTTACCTATTGGTTTAAATGAAACGCGTTTAAATTTACCAATTTTACAATTTTCACAATCTATTTTTACATTTTTGAATTTAGGCAGGCCATGGACACACTCAAATTCACCGCTCTTTCTGATACTATCGGTGTTAATATGTGCCAGCCTTCTATGCCACAATTCTAATTTTTCTACATTAGAGCATTCAATTTTCTCATTTTCGAAATGATCATTACTTTTATTTAGTTTTATACTTTCTTGATACGATTTATTATACAAAATTTGAGGTTTTACAAAATAAATGCCATTTCTTAAAATTGCTCTAAATATAAATCCATTTCGACCAGATATCGCCACGGAGCCGTTTCCCCCTTCAAACTTAGCACCCCCCTTATCGAATTTAGTACCCGATAACAAATTTTGACGCAGATTAGGAGAGTACATTACATCTTTTAAAACAATGATAGTATCATCAAACTTTAATTTCACAGTTCCCATCCCCAAAATGGGGAAAGTTTCATTTCTAACGGCTACAGCCATTTCTTTGTTTCGTAATGGTTTAAAGTCCTCAAACGCACTACGAATGTTGACGAAATGATGGGTGGAACCAGTGTCAAAAATAAATTCATTTGGGTCTTCTGATACTTCATTTAGATGTACTTCGGAAATGAAAAAGTTCTGGTACTCACATGTTTCCTTTTCCACTGATGGGGAACTGCACCTCGCAGTTTTCTTGTTCGCCTTCCTCTTGTTCCGGATTGGTGATCTTGACTTTCTGTTACGTTGTTCGAGGTCCTTGTCAAGCCTCTTATAGTGACACACATTCCGCTTGTGGCCGGGTTTATTACAGTTAAAACAAATTAGTTTCCCTTTTACTCCTTTCTTGTCAAAATTACCCGGTTTCTTTACAAAGTTAGCTCTGCCGATAATTTTATCGTCCTCATCTTTTAGTCGAATTCGCGATTCCTCGGCAATAAGTTCGCTGACTACTTTATTAAATGTGAATTCCTGTGCAGTAGTTCTAAGAATAACTTGACAAATATTGTCGAATTCTGAGGGCAAATGACGCAAAATTTGAAAAATCAAATAATTTTCAGAGAAATTCGCGTCTATAGCCTTAATTCTTTCGAAAATTTGCCGAGTACGGGCAGCGAAAAGATTTATCGACTCTCCCTCTTTTATACGACATTGGGATAACTCTGAAAACAATGTCATGTGCTGACAACGATTGTCAGGAAAGAAGTGATCTTTCAAAGCCTTCCAGGCATCAGCCGCGTTGACCTGATTTTCTATTATCTTTTTGAAATTTTTCTCCAAATTCAAATAAATTATGGATAGAGCCACATCCTGTCGATTTTGAAAATTACGAATCTCTTGCTCAGTAGCCTTTTTTTCATCATTAGAAAAAGGTTCTTTTTCAATTCCATTAACTATCATCCATAAACCTCGTTCCATTAGGACAAATTTGATATCAGATGACCAACTCACATAGTTGTCAGACCTTAATTTTTCGATAGGAACACTCTGGGATGCCATGATTGATAAGAATATGAAAAACGCCAAAAAATAAAAAAAAACCTAATTTCAAAAAAACAACCAACAAAATCTCAAAATATCCCCGAAAAAAAACCTAAATAGTGCAACTGTTACAGCTTCCCCCCTGGAACAAGTCCAGGTCTTCCGCTGAATTTAGCAGCCACTATTCTGCCTAACATCAAACCAACTATATCCCCCCATAAAATGCAAACGAAACGTCTGAGAAAAGTTTACACTACACATGGCTTAAAGATTCGATACAAATTTCCAAAAAGCAAAAGAAAAACTTCTATTTTCACAGTTTTCATTCAACGCCGATGCGGGGAAAACAATTTGAAAAGATTTCCAAACACTTGTCATCTACCGATTCAGCAAAAAGACAAGTCAGTTACAACATTCCATTTCATCACAAAAACACGAAGTCTAATACTCTACTCTGCTGACAATTCGAAAACATCTTAATACATCATGATACTGAACACGTAATTGTTATGATACAATTGGGTAGGGCTGGGCCCATAACCCTTATGATAACTTACGATGTTTAAACGAAAAGCCGAAGGGCTAAATTTCGTCAGTCAGTCAACAATGTTACATACTTATACAAGCAGAGATAATATCACACAGTGGAAGGTGCAGAATCAAATATTAATGTGAAGAAATGAACATTGGAAACTTGTTAAAATCTTACCAAGAATTTATTGGTCAATTGTAACTAAAATAAATATAACTAACAAAAATAAGTTTTTAAGAATAAAACCCGGCCATAAGTGGAGGCGGAGTTCGCAACTCCCCAACACCTATCGGACCTAACTCACAAGAGGCTGACGAACACAAAAGAAGAGAGAGAGAACGATTGGAATCGTTCACTATTTATACTTGCCTCATTTGCATATGATTGGGCATCAAAGGATGCCAACCTAAAACTGAAACTTTACACGAGCCGAAAGAGTTGAGAAGTTAATCTAATTTGAATAAAGTTAATTTTATATTACATTACATTAGGAATGAGAACGCGGATAAATATCGTTTACCGATGTCTATCAAAAGCATCCTCACATGTATAGTTGCCGATGATCGAGTAACGCGCGTGTTTCAACAATGAAACTCGCGCCACCGCATGATCATTTGATAATGTGTGTTGGTAATGTTTAACATGCAGGGAAAGGCTTTATTGTGACAAGGCTGAACTCGATCCGGTCACTTAACAGCTTAACTGTTAAGACTGCGTCATTTCAGTGGAATGAAGGAACTTAAAAAGCGGTCACCAATGAACGCTATCTACTGCAGTTTAATGTTAATCCAATTAGTTAAAATTTCAACTATCAAACTATCACCAAAATGGTAACGGCTTAGTTAAAATGTAGAAGCAATTTTCACCCGTCATACCTCGACGGGCGACTTTCTAGTCAGAAGTAAATCTTACCGTTCAAATGAGTTTTCCAGATTTTTGAAGAAACGCGGTTTGGATTCAATACGGACTAACGATAGGGAAATGTTGGAATCATACGTCTTTTTGACGCCTTTTCTTCAGCGGAAACCAAATAAGAACTTGTACAATAAAGCTAACGTACTACAAATGACAAAAATGCAAAAAGAAAAAAAAAATGCAGTTACTGCCCTTTACCTGCACACGGCAGACTATTCCTTGATACTTTGAATATATTTACACGAGTCATGGAAAATGTCAGGTTGCGCAAGATCAAACTAATCGAGGAGGACACAATTAAACACTTATTTTCCTCTCATTTGTTTCATCAAAATCTTTACTAATAATAAAGCTGAAAGTCTGTCTGGATCTCTGTGACGCGCACAGCGCCTTAGACCGTTCGGCCGATTTTCATGAAATTTGCCACAAAGTTAGTTTGTAGCATGGGGGTGTGCACCTCGAAGCGATTTTTCCAAAATTCGATGTGGTTCTTTTTCTATTCCAATTTTAAGAACATTTTCACGAGCAAAATTATCATAAGGTGGACAAGTAAATTAACAAGGTATCATAACGTGGAACCGTAACATGGGCAAGTCAATTGGCGATAAATTCACCATAAATTATTTGTAAATATACAGGCGAACCAAAAGACCTTTTAATTTTTCTATTACGGGCAAAGCCGTGCGGGCACCACTAGTATCAAATAAAATGAACTTCTTTCTTGAAGTAAGTTCGTTTAGTTCAATTATTTGCCTTTTTTTTTTTACTTTTTGCCACAAAGGAAAAAAAAAACATTTCTTTTTCAGATCAAGAACGTCGGGCACGTTGGTATAAAAATTGCGAAGTTATATTATAGAATTTTTTAACAAAACTTATACTGAAGGATTTATTAAGGAGGCGGACCAAGGCACAGTGGGGCGGAAACGGCAAAAAGCGCTTAATTTTTTTTCCCCTGCATTAAACCAATTGAGGATTAATAAATTTGCACAGGCCTACCTCTTAGCCAATCAGAACTGGAATTGTAAAACCCTTCGTCCATTACAAAACTAAAGCGAGCCTTTAGAAAGTTAAATTAAATAAACCCGCATTTAAAAAAAAAGAAAAATAGACTTCTTAAAAGCACTTTTTTAAATTCCCGCACTTAAATTCATCTCCTGTTCAACAATAGTAATAGGGCGAAAAAATGAATAATCGGATATTCAAACGAAATTTGGTTTTGAACAGCACCAAAAATCAGGGAATTCTAGGTTTTTTTTTCCAAAACACTCTACAAAAAAAATGTACTCTTATGTATTCTTTGAAATTAATATAAATTAGTCATCAACGGTGTGTAGAAAGCAAATAAAAAAAAGCTAATCAGTTCAACGTTTTCAAGAAAAATCTGAGATGAGAAAAGTTTAGTGAAACTTATTGTAGAAAATTGAAATGCTCATTATTTTTTTAATGAAATGTAAAATGAAAAATATAAAACGGACCAACGCGCCCTATTTCCCCTATACATAAAAAAAAGTCAGGTGCTGATCCAGAGACGGTTTGGGGGGGGGGAGGATTCACGACCTCCTCCGTTAATGAACAAAAGGTGGCCAAAAGCAGCATTTTACAGAATTCTACTTAAAAAATTGACCCCAATTATGCGTAGAAGACCCTTATGACCCCCTTCCGAAAATGAACAGCAGCAAAACCAGAGGCTGAGAAAAAGGCGAGAAATAAAAATTACAGTTATGATAACTAAGCAAACAATTCATATTTTTCAACACTTGAATGAATAGTATAACCTAATAAATTAGGAATAATAGTATTACTAGTATAAAAAAATTACTGAATAATGCATGTAAAACAGCAAATAAAACAATGGGCGCTAAGTCAATGCCAAATGTCAAAGCTGTTCGTGAGTAACGACTAATATTTTTTTACAACTCCACTTTATGCATAGAGTAGTTTTTGATCGACCCTTCGTGCACCATAAAGTAAAATTTTCCATGACCATATTTAATTTTATTTCTATCCGATAAAATAAAAATGCATTTTCAACAATAAACGCACAAGGTCGCCGTAATAACAAGGGCACCCGGAACCTAAATTTTTGAGAGGAGATAATTTCCAAAATTGCCGAACGAAAATTCAAGCTTCAAATTTTACCAAATGATAAAATGCGATTATCCTATGAGAAGATATAAGCATAGAGGGGGAAAAACTCCAATTCTGCACAAGTATTTTCCAAATTTACCGAATCACCAGAAAAAAAAAAACTGCCAAATAAGATTCTTTTGGGAGGTCTCAGTGACCTACCGTGACTTCCCATGGGGTCCAATACGCAACTTGGCCTCTGAATGCCAATAAATACATTGGCCAGACTACTGCATTAATTTTGCACTTCTACACTTAAAAAAACACTTATGTAAACATCAGTTTAAAGTGCTAACAAAATGTCATTCAAAACTAAAACCCTGTAAAAACCTTTTCAAGTTCCGATGCGCACTAAGAAACGTTGTAAATACGATAGTCATTTCACCAAAAGACTTCCTACACAATTAGAAGGTGTTAGTAACGAATAAAGAGTTTGTCTTAATGAACATCATGATTCTATGCTTTTATTAATGAATATAAGAAAAAGAAATAAAAGTTCTAACCTGGTTGTAGTATAATCCAAATATTTACCGCTCTAAAAACTACGCCGAAATCAAATTCTGCAAAAAACATCACAGCTCTAAAGATCGACAGATAAGAAACGGGAGTTAGCTTCAAGAGCGCCGCGATCATTAATTATGAGCGCATGCGCCCATTCTGTTTTCCTGCGATTGGGCGCCAGACGCATTTCAAGAATAAAGAAGGAAAATTAAAAGCAATCGGCTTTATTTCAATCCAAAAATGTCAAAATTTAACAATGATTTCACAATATTTTTTTTAATCACATAAATTGTTCCTTCTAAAGCCTGAAATGAAAGTTTTTTTTTCCACGCGTATCCCCAAGTATTCCTATTCAGAGTCACAACTGACTACAACTGTATTTATGTCGAGGACTGCATACTAAGTGCCTTGCCTCCATTATTTTATATACCGATAGATGGCAGCACCATCACCGGATCGAATAGTTAATGAGAATTTAGAACTAGTGCAAGAGCTAATAGCTACCTGGTGCTAGCATCCCCAAAGGTATCGTTTCACTTGGAGAACATTGAGACCACGAGCCTATTTAACGTCGCCCAGTCCCCTTTAATGACGACGGTGGGTCTTCGACCATCGAGGTTCGAACCCAGGACCCTCCGGTCCCGAATCCGACACTCTACCGATCGGGCTACCACGACCCTTCCGTATGATAATTTAATTATTTTCACTTAGCTCTATGAGAATGCGCCTGGTTATAGACACTGGATAACCGTGGTATAGACAGGTTGCTTTATGCGAACGTAGCCTTACTCAAGAGAACTCGATTCCAGGGCTTTTAAAAAAATAAATGATTATTTTTACGCGTCTGGCGGAATTCAGGCTTATTTCATACGAAGACCCGATCTTTTTAAGAAATTAAACCCAGGAGTCAACTAAAGCAAACATGTAAAAAAAGATTTCTGCTGTCAAGTGGGAGAACAATTTTCTGAGATGAGTTCCCGAAGAACTTAATACTGAAGAAAAGGCGGGAAGGGGGTACAAGAAGAATTAATTAAAAGCTTACGGTTATTCGGGGAAAATGTTAATGAAACTCTTGCAGATTATTCTCATGGTTTGTTGATTCTTAGTTATGAAAAGATTATTATTTTAATTGATTAAATCATTATTGAGCAATCACGATTGCTTATTGTTCTCATTTGACTGTTTTGAAATCCTATCATTTTATTTTCCCCCGCCACCCTCCTCACCATCACCGTCGACCGGCTCCTCACGATGCTGCTCCTATAGCGAAAGCCGTCTCCAGGTTGCATCCATGTCCCACACACAGACGCCTACACACACATACACACACTCATTCCTGCGCACAGACACAAACACACACTCTCACACACACACACACACTCATGCCTGCACATAGACACAAAGTCATTGGCCTACATACACACACGCAAACGAACGCCTATCCGCACACGTGCCTATACATACAGCACTGCATACACAACACGCACACACATGCATACATACACACACACGCACCCACACACATGCGCTTACACAAACATACACGCGCATTCATACACACACACGCTCGTGATTGCGAAATACATAATTTGAATTAAAGATGCCAAAAATTCAAAATTTTTTTTTTTCTTTCTAACCTACTTTCCGTAAAAGTAAAGTTCGCTCAAAACTTCAAGATGTCTCACAGCAAATAAAAAAAAAATATTGAAACAAAACTGAATATTTGTGTGCGAGTATATAAATACCCCCGCCCCCTCCACACACTGTTTTTAGAGACGGGTGCCTGTCATTTCATGACGGATTTTTCCTAGAGGCTGGATATTCTTTTAATGCTAATAGGGAACTTTTAGGGACTGCTGTCTTCGTTCTGAAGGGGATCTGATGGGATAGCCGATAGGCCGAAATATTTGGGGGTGCAACAATAACAGGGATCTAAGGAGGGAGGGGGGGGGGTATTCCCGGAATAACAAGGCAGTGGCGAAATCAGAAAATAATTTTAGGGCGGGATACTTTTAAGTCTAAAAAACGCAATGTAAACCATATTTAGTAAGATTAGTGGATGAGCAATTCTTAACATTTCAAACTGCAGAAAAATTCTTAAACGAAAGTCGATATTAGAAGCAATGGGTGAATCTAGCTACTGGTTTAGAATGGGATTCACGCGCCAGAAAAAATTTGAAATAGTAGTTTTGAAAACGCAGTTTTACAGTTCTTGGTGATATTTTAGAGGCAAGAAAGGTACGTGTGGCTCTAAGGCTATTTTTAGAAATTTTAGTCTTGTAAATGTGATTATAGTCCATATTTATAGTTTGGGTTATGAATGGGACTCATAGACTGTCTCCAATCGATGTTTTGAAAAGCAGATAGAAATACGTAACCCCCTCCCCACGCTACCTCTTTAACTTTTCATAATTGAAGTTCCAAAAATACTACGGAGGACAATTTTTGCTGCTGTTACCGGACGGGGTGTTCTAGAGCTCTCCCCTGGAAAATTTTCGAAATTTAAGTCCTAAATATGAAGTTCTTTTGCAATAATCCATGGTATTAAAAAAAAGGGTTCTCCCACTTAAATATTTCGAAATAGTAGTTTTCAAAACCAAAATATTAACACTCTTTGATAATAGAGAAAGCGGGGTCAGAGGCCCTTGTTCGAATATTTTCCAAAATTAAAGTCTTAAACACATGAGTGTAAGACCATATTTGGTAACGTTAGGGACACTGCAGTTTTTCAAAACTGAAGCTCCAAAAACGCAATTTTAAACGATTTTCGATGTATTTAGGTGATTAGAAGATCTTCCTTGGAAATTTTGCGAAAGTGAAGCCCAAGAAACGAAATTTGAGGTACTTTGTAATAACTTTAACTGGAGAAAGGGTTTTGGAGAAGAAACATTTTGAGGACTAATAGAAAAAATGAAAACGAAATAGAAAAAAATCAAAAAAAAAAAAAAAAAGAAAGGAGGGGGAGATATGAAAGAAAGAGGATTGTGCGAGAAGGCACACCGAATTCGCCACCAATAATCTGAAGCTGATGAAAAATTTATATGTCAATATTTCTTTTTGAAAGAGAAATTAAGATTTTTTCCCAACATTCTTTTTTTTTTTCGTAAAATAACTGCATTTTCCCAAAATGAGATCTTTTCTTCTCTTTAATAATAAAGAATATTTTTTAAAAACATCTACTCAGCATTTTGTGGGAAGGGTCACCAGTCTTGTGCCCCTTCCCCCCTGGATGCACAACTGCAGCAAAATGTCCGGAAGTAGTCTTACTTCAAAAAATTTTGATTTATTTACCTTAAAATTGTTGGATTTCGGTGTAGATTTTATTGATCAAGTTTCTTGCAATAGCCATGTTTTTTTTTTTTTTTTTTTTTTTTTGACCTATTAGCCATTGTTGTTTTAAAATAGAAGAATTTGTATTGATATACACCCAATTACAGAATATGCAATTATTTTATACAACAACACAGCACTGAACAATAAATTGTTTGAGAAGTTTCTTTATTTGCATGAAATTATTTATTAGGGTTTTTTTTTCCAAATGGATAAAATTACTTTAATTCTTAATATGAGCACAATTATGTTATTCTTGCACTGGCGACGTGTGGTGATACACTGGATTCACGTAAATTTACTAGTATAGCAGCTATGAATTTTTTTCCCCCAACTGCGTTTCTGAGTGAAATATACTAAACTAATTTTTTTTCAAAACCCAACCAAAAGATTTAGGGGTGCGGCGCACCCCCTGGCACCCCCGTAAATTCGTCTATGTAGCCGACGTAAGTTAGGCATTTTTTTTTTCTTTTTGATGAGCCTTTTTGGGGATTTTTCTTATAGGGATATTAAGTAGGGTGGTTCGAAAAAATTATTTCAGACTCGCATTACCTCTCAAAAGTTTTAATTTGGTATCCTCGATTGGAGAAAAATAATTAAAAAATTCTTAACTGACATTTACAGTTCGCGCGCGCATGAGGCTGAAAGTTTAAAAAAACATGCTAAAAATTGTTATTTTTTAGAAAATAATAAAAATAGTTTTTTGTATGTTTTCATAATGCAACAACCATAAATTGAGAGCATATAGCGTATTTGCAAAATTTCATTACCAAACACAATTACTAATGCATCTCCACAGGCGTAAATTACGGAAAAACTCCGGAGAGAATTTTTTTTTTTTTTTAATGAAAGACTTTTGCCCTAATGGAAGGGGTTTAACCTCTAAAACCCACCTCTTGGACACGGCTCTGGTCAGAAGGGACATGATTCAGTTGTTTAAATGTATCTAAATTGAAGATGTTAATAGAAAAAATTTTTGCACTGTAAGCAGGTGTCGTTGCTTTAACCAGGAAATTAGGGAAAATAGCTAATTTGATTGGGTTGTGGGCACTTGGATCGGCTAAGAACCAACCTAGTTGGAACCAGAGCCTGTTTCTGGTCATCACATTTGTATTTGCAAAAGTCTGATGTTGCGTGCAGTGTATAGATTAACTGAGCAGAAAAAAGCTATCTGTTTATTCATTTAATCGTGTATTATGTGTTCGATAACTTATCAAGGGTCAATTTTAGTTCCTTTTTTTTGAGCAATCACGATTGCTTATTGTTTTCATTTGACTATTTTGATGTGCTATCATTTTATTTTCCCGCCAGCACCCTCTGCAGCATCACCGTCGACCGGCTCCTCACGATGCTGCTCCTATAGCGAAAACCGTCTCCAGGTTGCATCCATATGCTACACAAACGCTCATACATACACAACTACACACACACGTACACACAAATACATACACCTACACACACATACGAATACATACACCTACACGCACATACACAAACACATGCACACACACAAACACATACATACACACGCATGCATACAGACACCTACATACATACACACACACCTACACACACAAACACCTACACACAACTACCCACGCACTCATCACACTCATGCCTACACACAACTACCCACACACTCATACCTGCACACATACCTACACACACATACACATACCCCCCACACACACATAAACACTCATGCCTACACACACACACACACTCGTGATTGCGAAAAACATAATTTGAATTCAAGAGGTCAAAATTCAAATAATTTTTTTTTGTGTGTGTGTGTGTTCTTTTTTTCATTAATCAAGTACGATGCTACAAATGGTGTGAAAATTCTTATTTCAATGTATTCCAACAATGTAAATTTTTCGTATTGTTATCAACTGAGGAAAAAGTTGTAAAGTAACAAATAAAATTTCATTGTTCCAACAATGGTATCCTCTACAACAGCGTTTCCCAACCGGTGGTTCGCGAACCCCTGGGGGTTCGCGAGAAGCATGAAAGGGGTTCGCGAAAATAATATTGTAATGGCGGAATTTCACATGCTTGATTGAGATGAAGTCTCCTGTTAAGGCGGTTTCAAGCGGCTTTTGTTCAACAGTTATTCATTTGTCTTTGGCTCATTCCATAATCTTAGCATTGAATTGTTAGCATACTTGCTGACATATTTTACACTTAAATTATTACGTCAAAGCAGCGGCTTTACAACTGTCATTGAGAATGATAGCATTGAACCCGTTCTAAAAAAGGCTCCGCTTTTGAATACAGATGACAGAATATGAAGGCGTTGGTTTTCCCAGTGGCTTTTAATCGGAAAAATCGGTTTAACTTCATAAACATTACATGAAGCATATGCGAGCGTCTCGTATATCTTTAATTAATTTTTGAAGTTCAGTTTCTTTACCATATGACTGTAACGACGAGCTATGGCACCTCTTTTGTGGTGTGCCGAAAATGCGTAGAAATACGATAACGTTGTTATTTGCTGCTATAAATTTCACACTGCATAAACTACAATTTACTTCGAGCTTTGTTTCTAAAAAAGAATGGCTAGTAGCCCAAAAATACCACAGGAAGTATGCTAAAATAAGTTACTTCAGAAAATTTTCATAGGTGAAGTTTGGCAGTGTGAGGCATAGTAAAACGGAGTAAAAAAATATCAACTGAATGCAATCACGCAATTTAATTTGATACATGTAAATAAGGAATTCATGAAATTTGTACAGAAATTTCATCTTGTAAGTGAGCCAAAAATATATATTTGTTTTAGTGAAAATGACTTGTGTTTTAAAAGAATTAATTATACGTATTTTATTCCTCAATTATATCATAAGGACAAGAAAATTCTTCAGCGATCAAACGATTAATGTAGGCAGTAATATCCTTATACGACAGCAGAAATTATAGTACTTTTCAAGAGAACATATTTAGAGACCTTCCTCTTCAGACCATTTAGTTAATCTTAGACAGTTCTTTGAAATGTATTTCTAAAGATAATTCTTTAATTTATTTAGTGATAGAGATACATATATCCCTGTGTCAGAAAAAGATACTTTAAATTTTATTACTCTTTGGACTACTTTTCTATGTGCAGAAGGATTTTCATTATAAACAGAGATAAATACTGAAACAAATTGAATGCTATATAAACCTAAGGTAAGATTGAAACTGTCAGATATCTAAGCCAAACGTTTTGAACTTCTTTGTCCACAAATATCCCGTTTTAAAAACATTTTCAAAGTTTACTGAAGCGCAAAAAGAGTAATCACTGGGTGTTTTTGTGAATTTGTTTTGCTTACATATATATTTTTAGCTATCACTTTAGTTCGCTGCAATATTTGAAATTCTATATTTTGCAATTATGTTTTCGTTCTTGTAATTAATTATGGAGCAGCATCAAAATAAAAAAATCTCCCAAATTTTATTATGTTTGTGTGTGTATGTGTGCGTTTTTTTTTCTTTATTTTATTTCTGCTTGTAATTTATTACTTAGTGCTCAAGGGGTTCGCCAACTTCTTTCGGATTTGGAAGGGGTTCGCAAGGGGGAAAAGGTTGGGAACCACTGCTCTACAACAAAGCGAACGCAGCAGCAAAATTTCACTTCGAAGCCGATTTGATACCGTATAGGTTGGATTCTGCTTCCGCTATCAGCAAATTTCAGTTTTTCGACGAAAATTTGCGAACTATTTCTGCGAAAAGTAAGTCAATACTTCTGTTCATATTTCGTATGATGATGGAGTTGCTCTCTTTCAAAAGATTAAATCATAAATTATGTTTTTCGCGAAACAGTAATGATTCCCCCAAATGTGGTGATATTTTTGGTGCTAAAACTTTGGTGGTTTTGTAACGTACAAACTGAGTGACTAACAGAGATGGCAAATTTCATATGAATTCAAAAATTTATCCCAGTACTAATACAGTTGATGTTTCTGGTACTTTTCCAGGTGAATTACTTGTTTTGGCGACCTTGGCGACAACAGAAAAAGTGCTTAAAGCAATTAACGATACCTACAAGGACTATATGGCAACCGTAGAATTTAAAAATTCAAATTGTTGAATGTCGCAAACTGCGAAATATTTAGATTAATATATCGCGGATTAATGAATTAAAACCGCCAAAATATTAAAAAATGCGCCAAGTGACGTACCTTTAACTGTAAAGTACCGGGTCATGAAAATAATCAGATTTGCTCTTTTTTTTAAATTAAATCCCAGTCAAAGAAGGATCAAGTATGATTGTGCTAGCTTGGGAATTTGATGTTTGAGGAATGACGATATAAACGCCATTTTAATGAAATTTGAAACTAAAATGTGCATCCATTTAGCCGGGTCATCCCCAACAACTTAAGAAAAACTTCGCCCGTGTTTGATTGGCCAGCAGGTGTGGTCCCCTAGTTAGAATTAACATCCGTCTTAATATATGCCACGTCATGATGCACTTTTCTGCAGTGTGTGATAACTTCAAAACGAACTTGTTTTTACGTTTAATGACCTATCTTTCAGCTATCGAACTTTTTGTGCGGATGAAGATGGTTCGAGAAACAGAATTAACTAAGTTCTCAGGACAGTTTCGTGGGAAGTGTTAAATTCCTAGTGATTAAGTACTATTCCGTTTCGCATATTTTATGAAAAGGCACTAAGGCATTTGTTATGTTATGTGTAGGGGAGTTAAAAGGCATTATGCAAACATATTTTAATAATATTTCAAAAAATGTACACATGTTTAGAAATATTTTAATTACTAATTGAGTAATGAAAAAAGCAGAATTAAAAAAAAAGTCCTTTTTTCAGGATCATTTCTCCTCACTAAACAAAGAGTATATTGATCCTTCATTTTAAAATATTTGCATTTTTTTCATGAGCTAATCAAAGATATGAATGTAATTGATTCGGTTTCTGTATTCCGAGTTCTAAGCAAGGAAAGTGAATGCTTAGTTTACGAAAGATAATATAAAATAAAATTTTCTATAGATCACTGCTCAGAAGCGAAGCACTGCGATCATTTGAATACCCCCATCGCTTCTTCTACACTTGCTTCACTAGTTTAAGTGCCACGCGGTACTACGAACAAGGATACTTTTATTGTTTCATTACTCTATTAGTGCATAACTATTATTACCAGCAGTATTAGTGTTCTAACTTTTTTATTGTTGCTTTATTTTAGGTACTTTGACTGAAAATGGATCTCTCAAAACCATCTCAAGACATGAAGGAATACTCTAAGTAATTAATTTTAATTAGATTTTTTTTCATAGACTTTAACTAATTGTACTGAAGTTAATTTTGATTTTTGCAAAAGTCGATAAGAAATTCACACACACACACAGTCCTTTTCACTCACTTGTTTTCGTGATGCATGGTGTATCAAAAACCGAAAAATACAAACACAAAACACAGCAGATGATTTTGTCAAAGCTGTTGGTGATAAGGCGATGGCCTTCTACGCCTTGGCCCCGGGTTCTGACCTGAGGTGGCGAGTCGGTGGATTTTCGAGATGCAGAAAATCGTCAGCTCCCATGTCGTATGGTTATGCGGCACGTAAAAGATCCCTTGGATATTCATTTGGCTTTGAATACCATCGGCAGAATTAAATTCCTGGTGCAGTTTCGCAAACTGAGCGTCAAAAACTACTAGTGTCCATGCATCAGTGCCTTACTGGTGGCACATGAAAGACGGACGCCTTATCGGTTAGCGCACTAGGGGTGGTAAAGGCCAAATGGCCTCCTCCGCAGCCCCACTAGTAAAAAAAAAAATGAATTTTTGGCATCTTGAATTAAAATTATGTTTTACGCAATCACGAGCGTGTGCATGCGCGTGTGTGTTTGTGTAGGTGCATGTGTGTGGGTGCGTGTGTGGGTAAGTGTATGTATGCATGCATGTGTGTGAGTGAGTGTTGTGTAGGCGTTCGTGTGTGTGTTTGTATCTGTGTGCAGGCATGATTGTGTGTATGTGTGTGTGTAGGAGTGTGTGTGTGTGCGTGTGTAAGTGTGTGTATGTATGCGTGTGTGTGTGTATGTATGCGTGTGTGTGTGTATGTAGGTATGTGTGTTTGTGTCTGTGTGCAGGCATGAGTGTGTGCATGTGTGTGTGTAGGAGTGTGTGTGTGTGCGTGTGTAAGTGTGTGTATGTATGCGTGTGTGTGTAGGATATGGACGCAACCTGGACACTGTTTTCGCGAGAGGAGCAGCATCGTGAGGAGCCGGTCGACGGTGATACTGCAGAGGGTGCTAGCGGGAAAATAAAATCAGCGTAACTCAAAAAAAAAAAAAAAAAAAAACATTGTCGGTGAAAAGTTATATTTATTTCTCCCATAGCATCCCGTTCCAGACTCAATTAAAATTAGTTTCAGAAAAAAAAAAAAAAAACTGCACGAAGTAGATCCTTAGTGCTCAAACGCCTCATAGAGTTTGCGAATGGATTCTGAGAGCTCAAAACGTGATGGAGCAGTCATCCAGCTGGTTCTAAACCTAGGTTTAATAGTCCTTTTTTATTTCGTAGTCGGCTCTGGATTTATCTGCTCTACTTATCACAACTACTCTGGAAAGCTCGAAGTCCCAAGAGACCGGCAAAAGCCTTCGAGTTGTTGGTAGATTTAAAGGAAGTTCCCACGATCTTCTTAAGAGTTTGGGACCCAGTGAAAATTTCGTGGTCAAAGGAATATTCGAATTGTGAGGTTTCGAACTATCGTGTGAGGACTGCACTTTTTTTAAAAAAAATTATTTTATAGGTTTCTAACTTTTTATTTTAAATTTAAAAAAAAAAAATTCAAATATTCTTTTTCCTTTATTATTAACTAGTGGTACCCACACGGCTTTGCCCGTAATAGAAAAATTAAAATGTCTTTTGGTTCGCCTGTATATTTACAAATAATGTATGGTGGATTTTCTCGCCAATTGGCTTGTACCCACGTTACAGTTCCACGTTATGATAATTTCGTATCTCGCCAATTGGCTTGTGCCCATGTTACGGTTCCACATTATGATAATTTCGTAGTTTATCATAGTTTTGTTCTTAAAATTGAAATAGAAAAAGAACCACATCGAATTTTCGAAAAACCGCTTCGAGGTGCACACCCCCATGCTACAAACTAACTTTGTACCAAATTTCATGAAAATCGGCCCAACGGTCTAGGTGCTATGCGCGTCACAGATATCCTACAGACATCCTCCGGACAGAGAGACTTTCAGCTTTATTATTAGTAATAACTAGTGATACCCGCACGGCTTTGCCCGTAATAGAAAAATCAAAAGGTCTTTTGGTTCGCCTGTATATTTACAAATAATGTATGGTGAATTTTCTCGCCAATTGGCTTGTACCGACGTTACGGTTCCACGCTATGATAATTTCGTATCTCGCCAATTGGCTTGTGCCCATGTTACGGTTCCACCTTATGATGATTTCGTAATTTATGACAGTTTTTTTCTTAAAATTGGAATAAAAAAAGAACCACATCGAATTTTCGAAAAATCGCTTCGAGGTGCACATCCCCATGCTACATACTAACTTTGTGCCAAATTTCATGAAAATCGGCCGAACGGTTTAGGCGCTATGCGCGTCACAGACATCCTACAGATATCCTACAGACATCCTACAGACATCCTACAGACATCCAGACATCTAGACATCCTCCGGACAGAGAGACTTTCTGCTTTATTATTAGTAAAGATTTACCTTTAGTTTTTAAGCACTCTTATTATACTTAAAGTGCGGCTCAAGTTCTTTGAGACTAAACTTTCGCCGAAAAATATGCATGTTTCAACACTCAAATTTATAGTAAGATAATATAATAAGAAATTCTCTCTCTGACTTGAGCCGCACTTTTCTTCGTTTTTTGTGTATTTTCTTAGAATAATTGAAAACTACAGGAATACTTAATTTGTCCATTCTGTCCCAGACAAGTTATTTTTTCCTTTTGAGAGCATTATGAAAAGTGCTTAGTATGTTTTTTGCGCAATCACGATTGCTTATTGTTCTCACTTGACTGTTTTGATGTGCTTTGATTTTATTTTCCCACCGGCACCACCCTCTGCAGCATCTCCGTCGACCGGGTCCTCACGATGCTGCTCCTCTTGCGAAAACAGTGTCCAGGTTGCATCCATGACCTACACACACGCACATACATACACAACTACACACACGCACACACATACACATGCACACACATACACACAAGCGTACATACAGACACCTACACATACACACACAAAAACATACACACATACATACACACAACTACTCACATATTCATGCATACATACAGACACCTACACATACACACTAACACAAAAACATACACACACATACACACATCTACCCACACATTCATGCCTGCACACAGACACAAACACATATGCCTACACACACATACACACAACTACCCACACACTTATGCCAGCACACAGACACAAACACACATGCCTACACACACATACCCCCTACACACAAACACACATACCCTCCCCCCACACAAACACACTCCTACATACACACACTCGTGATTGCGAAAAACATAATTTGAATTCAAGATGTCAAAATTCTATTTTTTTTTTTTTAATTCTGTTATTTAATTCTGAAAATGAAAGATATCGTTGTCTATTCACTCAGAGGAAAAAAAACTTTTGAAACCTATTTAAAGAAAAAAAAACGCGATATTGATTGAAGTGTGTTCACTCTCTGGTTGGACAACCCTATTAATGTTTGGGACACCGGATGCTTGGCGATAACAGGAACCTGGAGTCAGTATAGAAACTAATTTGTCTCATTCACTTAACTATTCTGTGCAAATATGTGTTTTAGCACGTTTACGCGCCTTCACATTGACAGATCAATATATTCAATAGCATTTTGCCCCTCATTATTTAATTTAACTCTCTCTCTGTTTCCTTTAGAAATCTCCCTCATGATCAACCCAAGATCATCATTCCCAAAACCATTTTTCGCAAGAAAATCACTACAAACAACCAAATCACCCAGGGACCATCTCCGGTGGATTACTTGGACGAAGATTTTGACTTCGCACTATTTATCTTTCCAACTGAGTCCGCCATCAACAATCAACGTTCGTTTGATCGTGAAAAAGAATGGAGAAAAACGTGTGAACAAAAGTGGAACAAAATGTCACGCCTGAGAAAACTTTTCAAAAAGTAAGTCGTTTTCAAAATTTTCATAAAGTTACTCGCGACAGCTTTCCCGTCTGCATTTTATCCCACCATTCCGCTACTTTCTTTCTATATATGTTTATAACTTCATTTTTCAAACTAATCAACCCTTGCGTTTGGTACGGTTGAAAAAACCCTCTGTTATGTATATCAGTGTTCTAACTAAAGATGGAGAGGTAATAATAGAACAACGCATTGTAACCATATACAAAGACAACCATGAAAAAAAAAATAATAATTTGAATTTTGACATCTTGAATTCAAATTATGTTTTTCGCAATCACGAGTGTGTGTATGTAGGCGTGTATGTTTATGTGTAGGGGTTATGTGTGTTTGTGTGTAGGGGGTATGTGTATGTGTGTGTAGGCATGTGTGTTTGTGTCTGTGTGCTGGCATAAGTGTGTGGGTAGTTGTGTGTATGAATGTGTGTGGGGTTATGTGTATGTGTGTAGGCATATGTGTTTGTGTCTGTATGCAGGCATGTGAGTGGGTAGTGGTGTGTATGTGTGTGTATGTTTTGTGTGTATGCGTAGGCGTCTGTATGTATGCGTGTGTATGTGTTTGTGTATGTGTATGTTTGTGTATGTGTCTGTATGTATGTATGCGTGTGTGTATGTGTGTGTAAGTGTGTGTGTAGTTGTGTATGTAAGCGCGTGTGTATAGGACATGGATGCAATCTGTAGACGGCTTTCGCTATGGGAGCAGCATCGTGAGGAGCCGGTCGACGGTGATGGTGCGGAGGGTGGCGGTGGGAAAATAAAATGATAGGACGCCAAAAACAGTCAAGTGAAAGCAATAAGCAATCGTGATTGCTCAAAAAAAAGAAGTCTTTTCAAGCAGTATCTCCTTAATGAGATTAATTAGTATTTAAAAGAAAAGCCTAACAAATAGCTCAAGGATTTTGCATTTCGTCAATTTCTTTTGCATAATTTGAATCTCGAAAGCCTATTTTACTTCTGTAGTCTGCCTCACCATGGTTAGCACTCGGCAAACTACAAATATTAATACTTTTATGTGCGCCCCCCCGCTAGCAAAATTGTAAGCAAGGTTGTTCAGCAACTCTGCCAATCGATTTGGGAATGGATTTGCCTGAAAACGATACCAAGAATAGTGGGGTGGTCTACAAATTTCTTCTTTTCTGCTGCTCTAAAACCTTATTGTATTAAATCTGAGCATGACTAACTAAAGTCTTTCTTAAAATTTGTAGATTCGTATACAAGCACAAGAAACCAGATACCGTCTGGGACGCCTGGATTAAAATGTAAGAAAAGGCGAAGATCTCAAATCAATACTCGACTATGACCACTGACGACGACTACTGACTGAGACAACTGACTACGACTACTGACTGAGACAACTGACTAAGACTACTGACTACGACAACTGACTACGACAACTGACTACGACAACTGACTACGACTACTGACTGAGACAATTGACTATGACTAATGACTACGACAACTGTCTTTGACTACTGACTGAGACTTTACAGACTAAGACTTTATAGAGACTGTGACATGATCACTGAAGATGTAATGTGGCGAACTCTTATTTTCCCCTGTGATGGCTGCTTTCTAGTTCAAACCAAGGATCTCTCTTCTTTCTCCCGTAAGCAAAAAAAATTAAAAGACCCCTCTGATGCAAAAGATAACTTACAAAAAACACTGTTTTGGATCAAAAAGCTTCATTTGTGAAGATTTTCATTTTATTTAGTTTTTTACTCTTTCGGATAATAAACCTATTTTAATAAGGCAATTGTTTTTCGTTTCCTTGTTATTGAACCTAATCTTTCCTAAAGTTGGTCATTAATAAAATAATTTTCTCTTAAATTTAAGTCACAAATTTTCGATCATCATCATTTATCTGCATCAACAGTTTTAAATGCACTATTTTAAATTGCTTGTTGCTAAGAACTTATTTTTTCTTTCCTGTCTTTAGCCCGCTAACATTTTCATAAAGAGGTGGCAGGGTTGACCATATACAGGTAGATAACACACAAAAATCTGTGGTGAAATATCATGTGCATGTGACAAAATTTATCTCGGAGTCGTCATCTATTTGTCTAAAATAATCTGCACTGCATTAAAACTATTCGCAGTTTTTTTTTTTTTTTTTTAAATCTTGATTCTTACTTTTTTCCTCGCCCAATCTGTCCAAGAAAGTGGTGGAGTTGTGGTAATATTTGATGTCTAATTTCGTCGACTTACACATTTAAGATGTGCTAATCAGTTTGACCATGTAGAAAATATCCGACTTTCTGAAAGTAGATGCCATTTTTTTTTTCTTTTTGTTGCCTCTCTAGATCAAGAACTATGGCATGAACTGTTAAAAGTTTAAAAAAAAGTGACAAAATGAAAAACGCATTTTAAAGGAATTCAATTAAATACCTTTATTGTAAGAATTTTTAAAAATTATATATATAAATCATAATAACCGCGTCTAATGTTTAAAACGTATAAGGATAATTCTCGGCAGAATATCCAATGCAAAAGATATTGCGAGAAGCAAATATATAAATCGAAACTAAAAAAGCATCAATAAGATGCGAAAAGATTCACCGTCTTCAAAATAAATATATGAATAAACAAATAATAAAATAAGAAACGCCAGTAAGCAATGGATCACGTGACTCGCTATCTACCTATTACGATGACGAGGTTGAGAAACGTGAAGCCACTACGAAATGAAATCATAAGCAATCTTAGTCACTCATGAAAAGAAAAAAAAAATTTAATTTTGACATCTTGAATTCAAATCATGTTTTTCGCAATCACGAATGTGTGTGTTTTGTGTATGTGTATGTATGTATTTGTTTGCGTGTGTGTAGGCGTGTGTATGTGCGTGTTGGCGTGTGTATGTGAGTGTAGGTGTGTGTGTAGGATATGGACGCAACTTGGAGACGGTTTTCGCTATAGGAGCTGCATCGTGAGGCGGCCGGTCGACGGTGGTGCTGCAGAGGGAGGCGGGGGGAAATTAACATCATATAGGACACCCAAACTGTCAAGTGAGAACAATAAGCAATCGTGATTGCTCAAAAAAACGGAGGAATGAAAAAGTACATAGTACCTTTAAGAGCAATTGGCTCAGCAATTTCATTCCTCGACTCCTCAGCGGGCCCGTCATTTCGGTGTTTTCCAGGGGGAGGGGTCAACGTGTGCATACCCAATGCAAGTTATACCGAAAAACAACCTAAACCACTCCCACTTACATGTTAGTACATTCATTTCTCAAAGCCAGGGGGGAGGGTTTAATGACAGCCCTTCCCCTCTAAATGACGGGTCTGCTTCTCAGATTGAAGTTGCATTTAAGGAATTTAACGTAGAGCACAGGTAAACGGAATACATGATCGGATATAATGTACAATAGGAAAGTTTTCGATTTTTCAATTTTATTTTTATATGATAGAGTAACATGTATGAACATCATAGGTGAAAAAAAAATTGCGATACGATTAGTAGTTTTTTTTTTTAAATTAATTTTTAAAGTTCAAGCGAATGTGACGTCAAATGGCAAAGGAAGTGACGTCATGCGCTCTTCCGCCGCGGGAGAAGCCGAAGGACGTGCAGTTGGCTTCGAAGACGAAACGTAAGGCTTACCTCCTCGCATTTAACTCCTCCCGTTTCTGGAACATTAAACCTCTCATCCTCTCGGAAATATTCGAATACCACCATTGATGTTACTTGAGGAAGATTATTTAGATTGTGCTTTAACGAATCCGCCCCCCATACTGTGTTCAAAAGGATTATTGAATTTCTAAAAAATAAAAATATCAGCGCGCTCCAAATGTCCGTAGCGAAAACAAGGGATCTTCGGCGGAAGGCTGCCCATTAGTGCCCTGTGACGTAAGCTCGTGAAGTTTCAGAAAAGCGCACTTTTGCGCGTTGATTTTAAAAAATTCATTAAAAATCAATCACGGTGTTTTAAAAATCGGCGATGGTGAATTTTTTAGTTTTGAAGGTCAATTAACAATATCCAATAGTCAAAATATGAACATTTTAATAGGTTGCAACTTCCCTATTGCTGCGGGGTTTACTTAGCGAAAAATTTGCACTATTTGCAATACAGGATTATTACAAATGATTCATTCGCTTCCGAAGCGCTATACAATGAAATCTGTGTAAGTTGACCACTTGCGGTGTACTACTTTAGTAGTCAACTTATAGAGATCTAATTCTGTGCTTGAAAATAGCGGTCAACTTACAAGGATGGTCAACTTTACAGCTTTTACTGTACAGTCGACTCCCGCTACAACGCGATCCGACTTACGCGAAATGGCTATAACGCGATTTTGTCCCCGGTAAAGAATTTTATTTCTAACGCGAATTCTTTACCCGCAACACAAAAATTTTCCGAAGGGAATCGTTCATCCCTTTGGCACCACTGAGAGCGAAAGTTCCCATACCGGACTAGTCTGAACATCGCTTATACAAATAACTACTCCTCATTTTCCATTCTATATGGGAAAGTTGATGAAATGTAATGACACCTAATACCGCTGTTTGATTTCAAGTTTGTGAAGATAGAAGGAAAAAGGGAAAGTTTCAACAACTATGGTGTATTTGTTTTTCTTACAACATAATGTACGTACCGTAGTGGTTTAGTTTACGTCTTCCTTTCCCATTGATCATTGATTTTGTGCATCGTAGCAGTTATTTATGTTAAATAAAACGTTTTTTTTTTAAAAATACAATAAATAAAAATTCAATTTTTTATTGAAGAAACAGTAATGTATAGTTAAGAAATGGTTTTTAACAGTTTGAGGTGGTGTTTACAAGTGTCTTTAATCGTATATGGGTATGTTTATAAAAGTGTTTACACATACCCTTCTCCACAACGCGAAATTTCAACTTACGCGAAGGGTCTTGGAACGCATCCCTCGCGTAAGTCGGGACTCAACTGTATATACAAAAGTATTGCACGTACAACGATGAAGAATGTATGAAAATAAACCCAAACTCATCAAGATTTGGAACTGCGTTAACCAGGTAGGTAATACGAGTGCAGTATTTTTAAAAATGACAACAAACCGCCGACAACAGGACGACTTACCAGTACGCGTAAAGCATTGGATTCCTAGGAGCGAATCGCCGACCTTCGGCGTCGCTTCTCGCCGAGAGGAAAACTTGATTCTTCTGCGCATGCGCGTCCGAGCTAAATCTACGTCGTGAGTGGCCACACCGGAATCACTTGACTTTGATTTCAGCGTCTCGCCGAGTAGCGACGCCAAAGCTCGGTGATTTCGCTTCTAGGAAACCAGGGCTTAACACACAAACACTCAATGCAAATTTTACCGGAAAACATAACAAAACCTACTTACACCTACATGCAAAAACAATAATTTTTCAAAGTCGGGAGGGGGGGGGGGGATGACCTTCCTGATCTCCGTAAATTACGGACCTGCTCACAATACAGTTATACAGTTTCTGGATGATTTTTTATCCAGAAATTATTATAGTGATAACTTATAACACAGTTTCTAGCTGATTTTTGACCCGGAAACCTTTTTTACTTCCTTTTACAAAAAAGGAAGTATTTTATTCGCGAAAAAAATCTCTTTTACAATCAAATTTCTGTTACTAAATTTATTTATGCTAAGTCTCCCTAATTCTCATGTTTCAATGATGGCAGCCAACTGACGATGTTGGGGCTTCAACCCTTATTTTGAAATCTGATGTACTTAAATTTTTACCAATATACAAGTTCATGCCAGTTCATTTCAAGCATATTCATGTTCATACATGAAATCGCCCTATAGCCGCCAGGGCACCACCTCAGCCCTGGCTATAGGGCGGTAACTTACTGAATATAGTCATGTTTAGTTACTACTCATTTGTAAGAGAATCCCATATTTAACTAAGTATGATCTGGAAAATATCATTGTTTCTGAAGTCAAATTTTATTCAAAAATTCATAAAATTGTGATCCCATTGAGATCCCAAATTGAAATTTTGCACAAATAAAAGATAAATTGCACAAAATTTTTTGAGATTAAAAAAAAAAAGTTTTTTGAGAAATTTAAATTTTAAATTTAATTTTTTAAAAATGAAAATTTTTACAAAATTAGTCATGTTGCATATCTTATTAAACAGCAACTACAGTAGAAGACCGTTATAATGCACACCTTGGGGCCAGAGCTTTTGCGTTATCCAGGTTTTTGTGTTATATAGATCATTTCACAAATTTTGAAACTAATATTCAGAATATCTATATATTAGCAATTCAGAATGAGTTTTATCTGCAATGAGTATTAAAGCACCAATATTGCAATCAGTTATTCACAAATAATTATGTTTCACAATCAAAAGAAAGTGCATTATCCTGCACTTCTGCTTGCTTCATGGTTTGCATAACAGCTGCATTTTAAAGAGCCATCTGGTATTTTTTGTTTATTGTGATTACTAATTTTAAATTTAAAAGCTTTGAATTAAGATGGAAAGATGAAAAACTTTCAAAATTTAATTTGCCTGAAAATTTTTATGTTTGCAAAGCAAAACAGAGGGATTTTTCACGCTTCAAAACCTATTGTTTACTTCTGAAAAGTTGTGCGGTTTATAGAGAATTGCGTTATACAGGTCGGCGTTATAACGGTCTGTAATGTACTTTAAAATGCTTTTTACCAAATCTTTCTATCTGTATTTGGTACTGTATTGTCGTTCATTTTATGTTCAAGCATTCATGAAAAAAAGAGGGGTTTTCCAAAAGTCAGTCTCACAAAAAAAATAATAAAAGAGATAAACATTTGAATATTTGATTACCTCAAAGGGTACAATCGATGAGCCAAATTTCAAAGAAATCCAAAAATGCGAGTGAAAAAAATCTCTCAAATTTTGGATCACTTGACATGGAATGACCCGGGGTCGGAAATGTTTTCGGGTCATTCCATGTCAAGTGATCCAAAGTTTTTTCCCTCACCTTTTTGTATTTCTTTGAAATTTGGCTCATCAATTGTACCCTTTGAGGTAATCAAAAGTCCAAATTTTTAGATTTTTATCTCTATTATTTTTTTATTTATGACACTTTGATTTTTCGAAAAACCCTCTTTTTTTCATGGATGTTTGAACATAAAATGGACGATAACTCAGCACCAAATATAGATAGAAAGATTTGGTAAAAAGCATTTTAAAGTACATTAGTTGCTGCTTAATGGGATATGCAACATGGCTAAATTCCGAAAAGTTTTAATTTTTAAAAAATGAAATTTAACTTTTAAATTTAAATCTCTTAGGAAAGGTATAATGAATTAAAAAAAAAAATTCTCAAATTTGTGTGTATTTTATCTTTATTTGTGCAAAGTTTCAAGTTGAGATCTCGATAGGATCATATTTTTATGAATTTTTAAATGAAATTTGACTTATGAAATAATGACATTTTTCAGATTCTAACTAGTTTAACTTCTAACTTGATTACCTCGAAGGGTACAATCGATGAGCCGAATTTCAAAGAAATACAAAAGGGTGAGGGAAAAAATTTCCCAAATTTTGGATCACTTGACATGGAATGACCCTTTCCTGAAGCAGTGATGAACACAAATGCACCATAAAAAAAAAAAAAAAAAAAAAAAAAAAATAATAATAATAATAATTTGAATTTTGTCATCATGAATTCAAATTATGTTTTTCGCAATCACGAGCGTGTGTATGTAGGCGTGTGTGTTTGTGTGTGGGGGTATGTGTTGGTATGTGTTTGTGTGTAGGGGTATGTGTGTGTAGGCATGTGTGTTTGTGTCTGTGTGCGGGCATAAGTGTGTGGCTAGTTGTGTGTATGAATGTGTATGGGGGGGTATGTGTATGTGTGTGTAGGCATATGTGTTTGTGTCTGTGTGTATGTGTGTGTGTATGTTTTTGTGTGTGTATGTGTTTGTATGTGTGTGTGTATGTTTTTGTGTGTGTATGTGTTTGTATGTGTATGTGTGTGTATGTGTTTGTGTGTGTATGTGTTTGTGTGTGTATGTGTTTGTGTGTGCGTGTGTGTGTAGTTGTGTATGTATGTATGCGCGTGTGTGTAGGACATGGATGCAACCTGGAGACGGCTTTCGCTATAGGAGCAGCATCGTGAGGAGCCCGTCGACGGTGATGGTGCGGAGGGTGGCGGTGGGAAAAATCAAAGGAACGTCAAAAACAGTCAAGTGAGAACAATAAGCAATCGTGATTGCTCAAAAAAAAGTCTGAAAGTAAAAAACCTTTTTAATAATACTATGTGTAAACAAGGAAAAGGTACATGGGTTTAAATAAGTGTTGGAAGATTTTTCAACCATCTGCAACACACACCTTGCATCTTCCGCACATGGAACTGCGGAGAGTCTAGAATACTCCCGGCATATCTCAAATTTCTTGAGTCGTAAAACATTTCCGATATTTCGAATCGGTCACGATGCACCCTACCTCTCTTAAGGAGTTCTGAAACAGTTAACTGAAACATCCTATATACAGCCCAAACGAGCTGGTGTGTGCATCACATGACTTCCTTTTACTCCAATTTTAATGTCATTTTCTCATTATTGGCAGTTTTAATGTGATTCAATAGTTTACGCTCTAAATATCACCAGGAGGCAAGGCACTTAGTATGCAGTCCTCGACATAAATACAGTTGAAGTCAGTTGTGACTCTGAATCGAATCGAATCGAAATATCACCAACAGTGGCCAAGTTGAGACCAGATTAAAAAAAAAAAAATATCGCCAAATTTATTGCCAATTTGGTGACAAAACTTGGTGACCAAAAGACTGGCGATATATCGCCAAGTGTCCGTCAGATTATAACACCACTTAAGATTACATCGAAATTAACAATGATTTCCCCCCAAAAAGGTTCAAAAGACCCCCTTTGGAACATCCGAATGCAACCAAAAAGAAAGGTGCACAACGAGACCCCACCAGGAGTCTAAGTACCAAATTTTAACGTTCTAGGACATTTCGTTCTTGAGTTATGCAACATAGATACACACATACGCACATACATACGTACATATAGACGTCACGAGAAAACTCGTTGTAATTAACTCGGGGATCGACAAAATGGATATTTTGGGTGTCTGTACGTTCCTAGGCAGGCAGGCGTTCGAACAGTGGCCAAATTGAAACCAGATTAATTATTTTTTTTAAATCGCCAAGTTTGTCGCCAAGTTGGCGACAAACCTTGGCGGCCAAAAGACTGGAGATATATTGCCAAGTGTCCGCCAAATTAAAACATCACGTGAGTTTACATCGACATTAACAATGATTTCCCCCCCCCCAAAAGGGGCAAAATACCCCCCTTGGAGCATACGAACGCAACCAGAAAAGAAGGTGCACAACTAGACCCCACTAGGAGCCTACGTACTTTCAACTTTCTAGGACATTCCGTTCTTGAGTTATGCGACATACATACGCACATACAGACGTCACGAGAAAACTCGTCGTAATTAACTCGGGGATTGTCAAAATGGATATTTCGGGTGTCTGTATGTTCCACGTGTGGTCGGGTCGAAAAAAAAACTCAACATCCATTCGGGGGTGAGCAAAATGGAAATGAAGACCGATTTTTTGGTGAAATTTTTTTCGCGAATACAATACTTTTTTGTAAAAGGAAGTGAAAAGGGACTTGATTAATTAATTTATTTTCAGCAACTGTATCAAAATCACAAAATTTTGCATA
Source organism: Uloborus diversus (assembly GCF_026930045.1). NCBI lineage: Eukaryota > Metazoa > Arthropoda > Arachnida > Araneae > Uloboridae > Uloborus > Uloborus diversus. The sequence continues at coordinate 5,788,502 of NW_026557987.1, read as the reverse complement.
CACCAAGGTTGACAAATTGAAAGCTGTCAAAGCTGGGCTCACCAACAAAAGCTCTCTGGGTTTCCATGAAAGTGTGTTTTGTATTGAATGTTACATGTACATCGTATTTTTTACTTAAAAACAGTTGATATTCTTCAGTTTAATTATTTCTTTTAATTTTTTTTAAATAATTCCTTTTACAAACGAGCTGATGTGTACATCATATGACTTCCTTTTACTCCAATTTCAAGATAATAGTGTCTCGGAGTGAGCAAAAAAACACTTTAAATACTTTCATTTGAAGTCTGTTGCGAACCGAAGCAAAGAAAACGTTTTATACAGATAAATTTTCTCAATATAGGCAGTTTTAATGTGATTCAATGGTTAACTCTCTAAAGATGTCCAAATTGAAACCAGATTAAAAAAGAAATACCCCCAAATTCGTCGCCAAGTTCGCAAAAAACCTGCCGTCCAAAAGCTTGGCGATATATTGCCAAGTGTTTGCCAAATTATAGCACCGCTCGAGTTTACATTGAAATTAACAATGATTTTATCCCAAAAAGGTGTAAAAGACCCCCTTTGGAACATCCGAATGCAACCAAAAGAGATGGTGCACAACTAGACCCCACTTGGAGTCTATGTGCCAAATCTCAACTTTCTAGGACATACCGTTCTCGAGTTATGCGACAGACATACGCACATACAAACGTATATACGGATGTCACTAGAAAATTCGTTGTAATTAACTCGAGGATCGTCAAAGTTTATATTTCGTGAGTCTATATGTCCTTAGGCATGTATCCACGTGTGGTCGGGTTGAAAAAAAAAATCAACATTCATTCGGGGGTGAGCAAAATGGAAATGAAGGCCGATTTTTGGGTGAAAATTTTTTCGCGAATACAATACTTTCTTATTTTGCAAAAGGAAATATTGTATTCGCGAAATGTTTTTGAAAAATATCAATTTTATTTGCATGCTTTTGGCTTTCAACACACAAAGTTTTCCATCAAAATTTTGAAAATGTGATGAAATATGAACGCTTAAACAATCAATTTCTCACCTCGCATGTTCAAAAGATAGCAAATTTTAACTTCAAAATTTCATAGGCAAATAGATTTGGCAACTGATAAAAATTTTCAGTTGAATATCACAAAAACTGGAAGCACAATAGCGACTTAAAGAGTCGCACTTTATTATTCTCAGACAGATCGTAAATGATCGTTCACAAATTTTCAAAATCTTGCCTGCAGTTGCTAAGCTAATACACTCTCAGTACAAATTCTCAATCGAAACTAAACTTTTTATCATGCGTAACGGCTTTTTATAACATCGAAAAGTTTCCACAATTTTCCAAATGCTTCTAGCATTTTCTTTTCATTCACAAACCTTATCAATGAAAAATAGGGGCCGGTATACCTAACCCGAATGTATAGGGGCTGTATATTCATTACAGGAAACTATTTACAGGTTAAGTTACTACAATAATTTTAGATGAAAGATAATTTAGTAAACGCCTAATTTAGCTAGATTACTACAAATTAATCACAAAAATAATTACTATTTACAGAATTTGTAACAGTACAAATTAATTGGTATTAAAGAAGTACTTTATGAAAACAAGTACCGATGAGCTGGATTAGATAATCGCTCAACCATCAGTTGATCGACAAAGTTGAACGTTTTTACAGTTCGACTGTTATACCTTAATAATTATTTTTTTTACAGTTTGAGAGCTCACAGGCGTTCGAGCCCTTTAGTCATTTTTTTGTGAAATTCCATGCAAAAAAGTCGTGAATTATATTAAAATAAGTATTTTTCATGAAACAAGTAAGGCTAAAAAATATATATTAGTTTAAAAAACTAAAATCACACGCTCTCATATCAAAAGGAACTAAAAAGTAAAAAAAAAAATCTTTGAATGATAAGTATGTTTGGGAGCGAGAGGATGCCCCACAGCTAACTTACTTAAAAAAAAAGCTTAAAATAATAGGAATAAAATAACTAATCAAGCAATTAACTGAAATGTAAAAAAAAAAAAAAAAAAGCGTGGGGTGCTCGCTGTTTAGATTTTTACAAGGATTCTGCATTATTGGGAAACTCAAACGTCTAGTATAGTGCCTACGCACTAGAGTCTAAGCTAGCGATGAGAAATCTATGGCATCTAATATTGGCTCTTAATAAAGCTATTCACGCTTTTTTTTATTACTCTAAAGTTTATTGTTTGATCAGTTATTTTATTCCGATTAATTCAAGCTAATTAAAAAAAAAAGGAAGTTAGCTGTGGGGCATCCTCTCGCTGCTGAACATACTTTACATTCAAAGATTATTTTTCAGTTCATTTTCCTACACGAGCGAGTCTATTCAGTTTTTTAATATTATTACTGTTTTTAAGCTACCAAGCTACCATCTAAAAAAGATGTAAAAATATTAAAAAAAAAAAAAAAGGCAAAGCATTACAAAACTACGAGAGTGAAATCAAAGTACGAGAAATTTCATGATGAAAAAGAATGATAATGGTTCTTGAAAGTAAAATGTTTCCATGGGGGGAAACTGCCCTGTGTTAAATGCTTAAACACTGCTACGTTTCATACCCGCCTGACCCCAAATCAGTGTTGCCAGATGGTCAAATCCAGATTTCCCCAATTCCCTTCCAACTTTTCCCCAAAAAGCGATGTTTTCTATCAAAATTCCCCAAATTCAAAAATTATTTTTACACTAATATTTTCATAAAATGAATCGACTTCCTCTGATATTTTTGTCTCTTGAAAAAAATTTTTTTTCCCCAAATAGCAAAATTTTCTTATAAAATTCCCCAACTCTTTTTTTTCTCCCCATTTTCGCTTTTTTTTTTTTTTGTCTTCTTTATCTTTATTCTTTTTTTTTTTTTTAATCTTTACCAATAATAAAGCTGAAAGTCTCTCTGTCCGGAACTCTGTCAGGATCTCTGTGACGCGCATAGCACCTAGACCGTTTGATCGATTTTCATGAAGTTTGGCAAAAAATTAGTTTGTAGCTTGGGGGTGTGCACCTTTATGGGATTTTTCGAAAATTCGACTTAGTTCTTTTTCTATTCCAATTTTAAAAACATTTTCCCCAGAAAAATTATCACAAGATGGACGACTAAATTACCTAGTTATCATAATGTGGAACCGTGACGTGGGCAAGCCAATTGGCGAGAAATTCATAGTGCATTATTTGTAAATATACAGGGAAATCAAAATACCTTTTTATTTTCTACTATGGGCAAAGTCGTGCAGGTGCCACTAGTCATAAATACAAAGCGCCTGACCGAGAAATAAGAAATAACCGAATATTTTAACTATTAATGCGAATTCCGTAGCATAATATTCTACATAATCCGAAATGCGAAGTCCATGAAGTTGAGCAATGCTGAAACAACGTTTTTTTGATTCCAACAATGTGATTACCAGATATCAAGACGTGAATTTAAATACAAAAAAAAAAAAAAAAATATTTGAATTTTGACATCTTGAATTCAAATTATGTTTTTCGCAATCACAAGTGTGTGTATGTAGGCGTGTGTGTTTGTGTGTGGGGGGTATGTGTGTTTGTGTGTAGGGGTATATGTATGTGCGTGTAGGCATGTGTGTTTGTCTGTGTGCTGGCATAAGTGTGTGGGTAGTTGTGTATATGAATGTGTGTATGTGTGTGGGGGGGGTATGTGTATGTGTGTGTAGGCATATGTGTTTGTGCAGGCATGAATGTGTGGGTAGTTGTGTGTATGTGTGTGTGTGTGTGTGTGTAGCTGCGTATGTATGCACGTGTGTGTAGGACATGGATGCAACCTGGAGACGGCTTTCGCTAGAGGAGCAGCATCGTGAGGAGCCGGTCGACGGTCATGCTGCGGAGGGTGGCGGTGGGAAAATAAAATGATAGGACGCCAAAAACAGTCAAACGAGAACAATAAGCAATCGTGATTGCTCAAAAAAAATTTCCCCAGGTTTTTCCCCAAGAAAAAAATTTTTCCCCAAAGAATTCCCCTCAAAACCCATTTCCCCAAAATGGGGAAATTCCCCCCAATCTGGCAACACTGCCCCAAATGATTCTTTCCTACAAATTACGAGTCCTGAGACGATTCTAACTTAAGTTACGTCTGCACAAAGATTTAACATCACCTCACGATGTAACAAGATGCCCATGCTGTTGTACAAGATGTTGGCCTGCTTCATGTCCGAGCACAGACATTTTGGGGCCTGTCGCAAATGACTGTTTTGAACCCCGAACAATTTTAGTTGGACTTCGGAGGGGGATATACATTAAAATTTATATTTCATCAGGAAACGTGGTTTGGAGAATAACAGATTTTTCGAAAATAACATGTTTTTCGACAGCCACTACGCAACTTAATTTTTCATAAAAGCAGCCCCCCCCCCCCAAAAAAAAAGGAATAATAAACAGTTTGTTGTGTGACACGAGGGTGTCACCAGACACCGATAGTGAGAGAATAAGATTATTTTTATCCATTTGAAGAAAAAAAGAGATTTAAAAAGAAATTACATACATCAAGTAAACACATTTTTTAAATCATTTATTATTCAGTGCTGAATTAAAGAGTCAGTGTATACTCGGTGATTGGGTATTTTCTACCACGGGCGCCCATATGCAAAATTTTAAGGGCGTGCTCAGATATTTTAACTATGGTTTAGCAGGATATTTTCCCCATAGAAACCGGTTTCAGTACAGATTAGAGATATTAAGGTTTGACATTTTGAATAAATTATTGTTACAAATCCTGTAAATAGTAATTATTGTAGTAACGTAACTTGTAAATAGTTTCCCGTAATTAATATACAACCCCTATACATATGGCTAAAGTATACAATCCCCCTATTTCTTTTTTGTTCATTGATAAAATTTGATAACGGTTTACTATTTTCCAGAAGCGTTTAGAATATTTGAGAGATTTCTTTCGATGTTTATAAAGGCGTCCCGCGTGATAAAAAGTTCAGTTTCGATTGAGAATTTGCACTGAGAGTGTATTAGCTCTGTTTATTGCGAGGCATTTCGCTGTGTTGTTTTCGTATTTGGAAGTAAATACGTGTGTAAACGTTGAGTTTACGGTGTTGAGTGATATTGGTTTAATTGCTGATGATTAATTTAGCAGTTGTTGACGCTCTTTCCTGGACATAGTGTAAATAAATTTCCTGTATTTTTAATCAAGAACTGTCATCCTTTCGAGAAAGTTGGAAGCCGCAGCGGATCCGTTACATTATTCATTGATGGCTGGAGAAGAATTTTTTTTTACATTTTTGCAAAGAAAAAAGTATTAAAAGCAAGGAAGTTTTAATTTCTAAGGGGGAGGGGGCTTGTGCCCCCCTTGTCCCCCTATATGGGCGCTCTTGTTTTCTACCATATCATTATATACTCTGACCACCGAAGGCAAACATCCGGTTTACAGGCGGAAATGGACGTATCTGTTAGTTTTCATTCAGTCTTAACTGGACGCTTGCCAGTTCCATATAATGCGTGGGAAAACTGTACAGTTCCTTTTGTTTCAAAACAACCATAGCAAATCAAGTCCAAAAGAAGAAAGAAAAAGATTAAAATGTACTTTATCAAAAAGAAAAAAAATCTGATGCATTGTCGAAAGTTCTTGCACATCATTCCAGTAAGCAGTGTTATAAAATCAACTAAGTCTAGCCTTTTTTTGGTAAATGTTCTCAATTAAAGCCCTTGGAAACCGTGTTTGCCCTAGGAAAGCCCTCCACGGGTACCCGTACTGTTGCATCTTCAAAATTCATAGCCAAAATCCACCAGTGGGCCTTATCCACTCCCTTCATCCCTAACGTATATTTCACAACCTCCCGAAGTTTTTCGAAACAGAAGTCATTTTCAGGACATCTCTAGTGAGGTTAAGGGGAGACCGGGGTTAGTTGTTACACGGGGTAAGTTGTTACATTCGAATTTAAAATTAACCGCCTGGAGAAACTGAATTTCCTTGCAGTAGATGATAGCACTCACCCATCTGCATTCCCTGACCATCACTGGAGAGCTTGCGGTCAGTAACATGGAGAGTGCTCAAGGAAAACGGTTTTTTGAGTCTGGAAGTAATTTTTCTTTCAGCTGTTATTTTTCTATTTGTGACGAAGCTGTTGCAGATAACGAATTTATTTCTATACCACGTGAAAGCCTACATTTTTAGGTAAGTGCTAACATATTTAAAAGTTTTGTACAAATATATAATACCAGTAATATGTGCCAAGAACTAAAGTGGCGTCGTATGGGGCAAGTTGTTACAATTTTGTTGGGGTTAGTTGTTACAAGGAGCAACTTGCCCCCTGCAAGTTTTAATTTAATATTATGTTTTCTTTTTAAATGTGATATGGCGGGAGACTATAAAAACAAGACAGAGAGGGGCAAAACACCTAAAGAAACATACGTGGCTAAAAAAGTAATTGCAGGGAGTTCATTACGAAAGGCAGCCGATGAATTTCATGACACTAGAGCGATTCTGCAGTAAGATAAAAAATGCTAGTGGTGGTCTATTTCTGATCTGTTTTATTGCATGATTTAATTCATATAAAATACTGTAGTTGGGTGACGATAGTAATAATAATAATAATTCTGATTTCTTTCATTTTATGATTTAATTAATTGTTAATATGTATGGTTGAATAAATAATAATAAATGATGTATTATTCGAATGTAGGTCTTTCTCCAACGCTGCAGGCAGTGCAGAAGTGAAAACGGTTCGCAAGCGGAAACCATAGGTCAGCACCACTCCAACAGATACACTAGTAAAAAATGTTTTGCAAGCGAAGCTGGGAAACAAAAATCTGTGAAAAGGTAATTGTGTCCAACACAGAAGAAATCAATAAACACAAAAGTAAAAAAAGAAAAATTAATTTGATTTTTGACCTCTTGAATTCAAATTATGTTTTTCGCAATCACGAGTGTGTGTGTTTATGTGTGTGGGGGTATGTGTGTTTGTGTGTGGGGGGTATGTGTATGTTTGTGTAGGCATGTGTATGCGTGCAGGTATGAGTGTGTGTATGAGTGTTTGTGTGTGTGGGAGGGGATGTGTATGTAGGCATATGTGTTTGTGTCTGTGTGACGGCATGAGTGTGTGGGTAGTTAAGTGTGTATGTGTAGGTGTCTGTATGCGTGTGTGTATTGTTTGAGTGTGTGTAGGTGTATGTATGTGTGTGTATACGTGCGTGTATGTTTGCGTGTAAGTGCAGGATATTGACGCAACTTGGAGACGGTTTTCGCTGGAGGAGCAGCATCGTAAGGTGCGACACCCGGTCGACGGTGGTGCTGCAGAGGGTGCTGGTGGAAAAATAAAATGATAGGACACCAAAACAGTCAAGTGAGAACAATAAGCAATCGTGGTTGCTCAAAAAAAAAAAAAAAAGCCAAAAGGTGCGTTCAAACAGTACGTTCTTCGGGTGAAGATGATGAAGACGGGTTCTGCATAGAGTGCTCTAAACCGTACTCAGAATCCCAAAAAACAACTAAACGGCTTCAATGTCGTAATTGTGACAAATGAGCACATGACCAATGTGCTAAGTTTCATAAATTATATGCTTGCAAAAATTGTAATTCGCGTGCGTGCGCGGACAATGATAATGATGATGATAGTTTATTAGAATAAGTCATTAATGAAGTAAATCGGTAAAGATAAAAAAGTTTTTGATTTTTAACGTGGTTAAGAATTTTTTAAATTTAACAGAATAAACCAGAAAATGTGTAAAATTCATTTCATTACTAAAATATATATCTCATGTAACAACTAACCCCATATACTGTAACAACATACCCCGTGGTGGGGTAAGTTGTTACAATCTACATCTATTCAAAAAACTTGAAATACTTTGGAGTAGTGGCTTTTAATCATTCAAAAAAAAAAAGTGTTATGAATGTTAAACAATTTAGTTTCACTCGTGTAAATAATTGAAATAGTTTAGCGTAAAAAAAAATTGTAACGACTAACCCCCGTCTCTCCTACCCTAAATACTTTCAAAAATTCGATTATTTGATTTTTGTATAATTTGAAACTCCATTTCGATACCTTTTTAATGATACAAACATCTTGAACGTGCTCATATTAGAAGTAAGTTAAAATAAGCTTTAAAAAATGTAAAAGCTATTTTGAAGAAGTATGATTTTCCCCTTTAAATTGCAATATCTCGAAATGGTATTTTTGAAACTAAATGTTCTTTTTTCTCAGAAACTAAATTGTGCTAGGCTTTGAAATTTTTACCACCTATTCCATACATCTAATTGCAAATACTGAAGTAAATTTTTTCTCATATTCGAAAAATATATTTTTATATCGCTGATTTTGTGTGGCAAAATGGCAGTTTTTGAAAAAAAAAAAAAAAAAAAAATACAGTGACATATACATTAGAATTTCTTTTTAAAAAACTAAGCTTTCTTTCTGTAAAATATTACTTCAGTATAAAGAAAAGAGTATACTTAAGGTACAGAAAAAAATTTCATAATTGTGTCTTTAATACATTTTCAGAAAAAGGTATATAAACCTCTACAAATTAACATTGACGGCATAGAGGGTACTGACTAGTGATGTGCCGGAGCGTTAAAAAAGTATATCCGCGGATACGGATACGGATCTCAAAATGTTTTTGCCCAATTCAACTATCCAAGTGTAAAATTTGTTACGGAAGGTATTCCCGTCAGAATAATGGCAGTTTTTTTCAAAAAATGTCAACTGCGGCAAAAATATAATCAAGACTATGATTTACTCTTTAAAGAAATCTCCGTTAAAATTGAGGCAGAGTTGGAAGGAATGGGTCAGCTCTGCATTAATGCTCAGATGGAATGTGAAAAATTATTTCTAGCTTGCTCGGTAGATGTAGGATACAGGAGCAAGAATGTAAAGCTGCTACTGGATAGGCTAGAAATATTTTTTCCCATTTTATTTCAGCGTAAAATGCAGCGCTGACCCATTCCACCCAAATGACTCCGACCGACGAAATAACAGAGCCGGAAACACCTTTACAAACAGTAAATAGAGTATTTATTCTCACTTTTTTTTTTTTTTTTTTTTTTGAAGGATGCCGGGAAAAACCAAAATGAAGAAAAACAGAAATCCCATAAATAAAAAAAACTAATATTAAACTAAAAATTAAAAAAAAAAAAAAACATGTCTCAGAGGGCCGTTGGCTTCTGAAATGGTACCTTATAATTTAAATATGAAATAAAATCTAATTTAAACGGAATTTAAGAGTCTTTCATTCAAATATTTAAAAAAAATTTAGAATAGAAAAGATCCGTTTAAGATCCGTCAAAAAGTAACGGATACGGATACAGATCTTTATTTTTCCTCGGATATCCACGAATGACGGATGTCCAGAACATCACTAGTACTGACTCCCCTTAAAGGAGGTCAGTGACCCGTCCTGGAGATCTTGAAATTGAAGTATTAATAACGCAATGGTAGGCTTTGCTCGGGGGGAATGCTCGGGGTTTATTATGATCTTTTTTTTTATATATTTAGCTCTTGAAACGTAATTTTATGCTCCCTGAAGTATTTGAGGAACCGTACCTGCTTCTCTATGAAGGGGATACTGTTCCTCTCTTTGAAGAAATGTATCTGAAGAGAAAATGTAAATAATGCAAATTGTTCGGTGATTAAATGGCATCTTTAACGCTACAAAGATATCTTTTTTTTATTGTTTAATTTTTATATTTTAAAATCATTGTCAATTTTTTTTTTCAACATTAGCCAAGGACTATTTTCCATCAAAACGAAGGGGAAAAAAAAAGATTTTACTCGAAAGTACGGATTTATATTTTGCTGGTTTTTTTTTCTTGTTTTTAAGAATTGCAGAGTGGTATTTACCATTTGTTTTGGTGTTTTTTCGCCCAGTTAAAGCTAAAGATGAGTCATAGCGTGCTCAAATCTTCTGAGAACAGTTGTGTGTTGATTTCAAACCTTTCGCAACGTCAAAAAAAATACGATAACGTAGTATTAAACAATTTTACACAATTCTCTTGTTTCCAGTTACTTGAGAGTAATTGCAAGCAAACTTACGATTTATATGATACATTCAGGGGGAGAAATCGTGCTTGGACACATAGGGTGGATTTGAACCACGTCAAGATGAAGTTCCTTCTCATTTTCCTCGTCATCTGCAGCACCATGTAAGTTCAATGTTTTTATTTTTATTTTCTTGTACAAAGTATAGGAAGTACTAAATTCACGGAAGAATGTTCGCTCAAATTTTAACATAAACCTTCGTTTTATCTTTTCCGCCACCCGCGAATAAATACTTAGGTAAAAAAATAATCCTTTATTACAGTAAAATTTTTCTCGAATAAATCCATTTAAAGCAGTGGTTCTCATTAGTGATGTTCCGGATATCCGAGGAAAAGTAAAGATCTGTATCCGCATCCGTTACTATTTTGACGGATAATAAACGAATCTTTTCCATTCTAAAAATTCTTAAATATTTGAATAAAAGACTTCCGTTTAAATTAGGTTTTATTCCCTATTTAAATTGTAAAGTATCATTTCGGACGCAAACGGCCCCCCGAGACATGTTTTATTTTTCTTTTTTAATTCCTTTTACAAAAAAGGAAGTATTGTTTCACCAGAAATACATTCATGTTCATATAAATACATTCATGCCTGCACACAGACACAAACACATATGCCTACACACAAATACACATACCCCCTCCACACACACATTCATACACACAACTACCCACACACTTATGCCAGCACACACACACAAACACACTCATGCCTGGGCACATACATATACCCCTACACACAAACACACACGCCTACATACACACACTCGTGATTGCGGAAAACATAATTTGAATTCAAGATGTCAAAAAAATTTTGAAAAAAAAAAAAATTAAAACCGACTTCAAAATTGCTCTAAAAAGTGAAAAATAATTTTATTCTTTAAACACCATCGATAATACTTTTAAACATAATTTTTGAAGTTGGCGCAAAAACGATCGATAAAATCATTCACAGCCATAACTCAGTTACAACTATAACTTAAATCAGGCCCAGTTTCTTCACTACCACATGCATTACGCATTGATGACAGCATATTTGAGTAACGATATAAATGTTTCGTTCCTAAGTTTGGATGATTTTTTGATAAAAATATGAACGAAGCATGGTTACAATGGATTTTACTTTTTGTTTTTGCGCCAAATTTAAAAATTATGTTTAAAAGTAGTATCGATGGTGTTTAAAGAATAAAATTATTTTTCACTTTTTAGAGCAATTTTGAAGTCGGTTCTATTTTTTTTTCAAAATTTTTTTATTTCATTCTTTTTAGTGTAAATGTAGATATTTCAGTAAAAGTAAAAAGTTACCTAGTAAGAAGTTCGGCTCCATATCACTGTATTGCTTTAGAAAAGCCTTTATTCAAAATTATCATTACAATTACTATTAATGTTACTGTTATATGGCACAAAACTTTTATAACAATGAGTTTTTAATTGTCGCGTAGATGAAGATAGCGAAGACAATGTGAAAGCCAAATGAAGCGAATACTCTTTAGTCTCAACTCGAGATCTTTATTCAGAACCACGAATGAACGTTACATCTCCTTATATACAACTTGAGAAAGTGCTGGAACTTTCCGGACTCGGAAAGATACAGAAATTAATAGAACATTCGAGAAAATACGGGAAACAGTAGAAACGAAATTTTAGTAAAATTCACTTTGTCCTAAAAGTGATTTGAACCCGGGTCGCTCGTGTGGAAGGCGAGAATTCTACCACTGAGCCACCGTTATCCACGGATGAAAAGTGCGAACTTCGCTACAATATCATTTTAATCATTTAATAGGGAAATTTACTGTTTTTTGCCATAACTTTTTTTCTAAAGAACAAATATGGTCAAACAAAGTAATGGGACCTAAGTTGAGCCATCCCCTATCCATTAAAAAAAGAATCATCAAAATCGGTTCACTAGGTGAGACGCTATGAGTGGACAAACAAAAAAAAAAAAACATACATACGGTATGAACTGATAACCGCCTCCTTTTTGAAGTCAATTTGAATTTTTAACCAATTTTTGAAATTTTTTTTTAAATTTGTGTTAGCTGCTGTTTTACCATGTTTGTACGTCGAGGCATCGACTGGTGTAGCCGGGAAGTCAATCCTTGTACTACAAAGCTCTTTATTTAGGGGCCGCATTTTTTGTTTAGTGCAGAAAGGGCATAAGCCCCGGACTTATGCCCTTTCTGCACTAAACGCGAATAAAAAATAGTAAGACGAAATGTGAATACATTAAAACTTCGGTAACTCGACTACCCAGGCATTTATTTTTCTTCCGGTTGAAATGCCGGGAAAACGCAGATTCGGCCGAATGTGCGATCAAATGACGGCACAGATTTGTAAGATTGGTTTTGTGTGTATTTAGCGAAAAAATATTTCGAAATTTTTTGAAAAATAAGTTGTTGATTGCTAGAAAAAATTTCATGCAAAAAAGTTTAAAAGAATTATTTGTTTTACTTAATTTTTTTAACACTAATGAGGGTCCTCAAACTTTGACGAATGAAAAAATTACAAACCATCGAACTCATAATGTAATTTTTTTCAACGCCTATTAAATGCAAGAATATTACCGGATTCGTACGTTTGTGTCGTTTTATTTTCTTTACTAATAATAAAGCTAAAAGTCTCTCTGTCTGGATCTCTCTCTGTCCGGATCTCTGTCTGTCACACTGTTAAAAATTCAGGAAGATTTTCTGGTAATTGTTACTGTAAAATTGCATCGCTGACGCATCGCTGATTTTTACGGTAATTTATACCGGAGAAATAAGCGATCCCAGCGCCAACTGGTTGCTGTGGCCTACCGAGGAAACCGCAAAATTTTACAGTAACATTTGATTTTTACGGTAATAGTTACTGGCAACATGGATGCCAGTAACAATTACCGTAAATTTTCCGGAAAATTTTTAACAGTGCAGGATCTCTGTGACGCGCATAGCGCCTAGACTGTTTGGCCGATTATCACGAAATTTGGCACAGAATTAGTTTGTAGTATGGGGGTTTGCACCTCGAAGCGATGTTTCGAAAATTCGATTTTGTTCTTTTTCTATTCTAATTTTAAGAACATTTTCCTGAGCAAAACTATCATAAGACAGATGAGTAAATTACCAAGTTATCATGACGTAGAACCGTAACATGGGCAAACCAATTGGCGTGAAATTCATCATATTTGTAAATATACAGGCGAACCAAAAGACCTCTTAATTTTCTACTACGGGCAAAGCCGTGCGGGTGCGACTAGTAATTTATAAAAGTATGAGTAAAAGGTTACATTTCCGTTTCCTTTTCCACTCTGCAATAAAACCATCAAGCTTCTGTTTCTTATGCCAGTGACTCTCAACATGTGGCCTGTGGACCATTAGTCGACTTATTAAGACGTCAATTTTGAAATATTTCTGGGAAAACGCCGCCGGATTTCACTTTTTTTTTGAGCAATCGAGATTGCTTATTGCTTTCATTTGACTGCTTTTGGCATGCTATCATTTTATTTTCCCACCCTCTGCACCATCACCGTCGACCGGGTCCTCACGATGCTGCTCCTCTAGCGAAAACCGTCTCCAGGTTGCATCCACGTCCTACACACACGCGCATACATACACAACTACACATACACACACGCACGCACACATACACACACACATACTCACACACATATACACACGCATACATACAGACACCTACGCATACGCACACACACAATAACATACACACACATGCACACAACTACCCACACACTCATGCATGTACACAGACTCAAACACATATGCCTACACACACATACACATATCCCCCACACACACATACACATATCCCCCACACACACATATTCATATACACAACTATCCACACACTTATGCCAGCACACAGACACAAACACACATGCCTACACACACATACACATGCCCCTACACACAAGCACACACGCCTACATACGCCTACATACACACACTAGTTATTGCGAAAAACATAATTTGAATTCAAGATGTCAAAATTCAATTATTTATTTATTTTTTTTTAAAGTTAGGGCATTTTCTTATCCCTCACATAACAATGATTTTCATCAAATGCAGGAAAATTTTCCACACAGAACTAGAGTTTCCAATCCCGAAATCTCGATCACGAATCCCGCGATATCCCGCATGATATTTCGCTGGATCGAGAGCAAAATCCCGCAAGATTTCCAATCATGCGAATAACTTCCAAGCAACCGTTTTCCAACTTTTGCCGCTCATGAAACGAATCTTTTCACAAGCATCTTGAAGTTCGAATCGCCTTCCTCATTTCTGCAAAAAGAGCAAGAAAAATTTTGTGCCTCATAGAATGAACCCTGGATTTAGGAACACAATAAAATGAGAGTATATTTTTCTGAGAATGAACTGGTATTCTCATTTGAGGTTTCTGTCTGTTAAAGATAAGTTTGAAGTTGTTGTGTGGCAACACCAAAGTTTCATGCTTCCGAGAAGTCGATTGGCATCAGTTCTGTCGTTATGTTTTTGTAGAATATGGGCCGTGGTAGCTCGATCGGTAGAGTGTCGGATTCGGGGCCGGAGGGTCCTGAGTTCGAACCTCGATGGTCAAAGACCCACCGTCGTCATTAAAGGGGACTGGGCGACGTTAAATAAACTCGTGGTCTCAATGTCCTCCAAGTGAAACGATATCTCTGGGGGTGCTAGCACCAGGTAGCTATTAGCTCCTGGACTAGTTCTAAATTCTCAATAACTGTTTCCATCCGGTGGTGGTGCTGCCATTTATCGGTATAAAAAATAATGGAGGCAAGGCACTTAGTATGCAGTCCTCGACATAAATACAGTTGTAGTCAGATGTGACTCGGAATCGACCTGTAGGTAGTGCCTGATGGCGTCGGCGCCTTTGTCACTATGAAGCTGATATTATAAATGCGAGTGGTACCTTGAAAAAAATACGTTGGATGAATTCACTGACGAATCTGTATCATTCGGCACGACTCTAAATGAGGCGACAGAAACTTAGATGAACCGCAGGATGACGCGTAGTACGTTAAGAGGCTCAAGTTTTTGCATTTCTCTTTTAAGTGACAATAAAATTAGCAAAGTTAACCAAAAAGTTTCAAAAAAGATCAGAAGTTTATCGGGATTTTTCGCTAAATGTCCACAATTTCTGTTAAACCAACTGCGTTGGAGTCACAACATACGTTTTCATCAATTGCATTACTTTTTGTGCAAAAATCCTCCCCTCTCCTAAGGGCGCTTTTAAGCTTTCCAAACGATAGTTATTAAAAACCACAACCTTAAAAACACAACTTTTTCTGTATTTGATACTAAAATTTAACTTTTAGAGGAACAAAGTCAATCATGCGGTATTGGGTCCTTTCAATCCCGAAATCTCACGGGGATGAATTCGTTGCGGGATTAGAAACCCTGGACAGAACCCACAAACCATCACAAGTTTCTTAACGTCACCGAACATAGTCAAATTACGGATTGGAAACCCTGGACAGAACCCACGAACCATCACAAGTTTCTTAACGTCACCGAACATAGTCAAATTACGTTCTTAAAACTTCAATTTTTGAAAATTTCCGGGAGGAGCCCAAATTCTTAGTCAGTCACCAAAAACAGCCTAATAGTAACTTCAATTTTGAGGAGAAAAAAATCGAAAGGATCCCAACCTTCCCTTTCTTCTACCGCTACAAATATTGAATTAAATTCCATTTTTTACTTCAGTTTCGAAAATTTCTCCGGGGAAGGGAATTTACTCTCCCTCCCACCAGAACCTTTTCTTCTATCACCAACAAAGCTGTACTACAACTTTTTAAATCTTCGATTTCGAAACTTTTTCAGAGAAGCTATCCTCGCCTCATACCTTCTTCTGACGCATTTCTGCGCACCGTACAGGGTCGGATTTAGGGGAGGGCAAACGGTGCCCCCACAATAAAATTTTTACAAAATATCCTAACTTTCACGGATCAGCAAATTTTACATTTTTCTCTCCCAGACTTTTTTTTTTTTGTATTTCTACAAAGAATGCTTGCACAAAAATAACATTATTATCGATATATCAGAAAGCACTGATTGCAAGTATCCATTTACTATCAATTTTTTATTGGATCGAACATTTCAGTGGCAATATATATATTTTTTTATTCATTTAATTTGTAATTTTTACCTACTATGAGTTAAAGAAAAATAAAGTAAGTTTAAAAAAATCTGAAAAATGGTTAACTTTGCAGGTCTGTCCTTACAACTTCTCGCATCTTGAGCTCAAAAATTTAAAAATTATTTGATGAAATGACTTGAATGGAAATTTTTTAACGAAAATATTTATTGAACACGTCGATTTTCTCCCGCTACCCCCCCCCCCCCCCTTTTTTTGACATTTTAAAATAATAACAAAGAATTCTGAATTAATTATTAAAAATCTGTTATAATATTCTATTAGGAATAGATTGCATGGGGTTATTAAAGTGCTGATCGAAAATATAGGATATATACTGTTTGACCACTGATTGTATGTAATTCGGCCTGTCTATATAGCGGCTCTAGGTTTTAGCAAAGTCAAGCTCCTCCATCAAAGAAATCCCGATTTTAAAGGAAATTACTGTTTGACCACGGATTGTATGTAATTCGGCAATCTGCCAAGTAAAGACGATTCCACCTGAATGACTCTAGCAGGGGAGAAGGGAAAATAACGATGGGATTTTGATTCACGCATTTTATAATGTCACTAGTGCTTTATTCATTTATTTCATCCTCAAAAATAAAATGAGAGGAAACAAAAATAGTTACCATGGAAACAACAAAAAGAAAAGAAAATGTTTTCTTTTCGTTCAGGAACGTAAAAGCAAAATGGTAAGCTCAAAACTTCGTTGTGAATAAATAAATGAATTATTAATTTTTGCCGTGAGAATATACATCGAATATACTTTAGATGTAAAAAATGTTGCTGCGAGCAAATTTTCATTTTTACAAAATTAAGGCTAAATAATAGAGAGGCAAAAGTGCGCATGTGAAACAAAGCAACTAACATCCCTGTAAACTAATAAGATACATCCATTTCCATCTATAAACCGGATATTAGCCTTTCCACGAAAACGATGGTCAGACAGTACAAATATATCAAAATATCCGGACATGTATCAAAGTATCGGATAATTTCGAAAACATGATGATCTTTTCGAACCCTGATTAGGGGCCTTCACTCTTTCGTTGCCCCGGGGCCTCCATACTTCCAAATACGGCCCTGGCACCGTATACTTTTTGGTGAGTTATAATAACAAAAACGAAATAAAGAGTTGTAGAGATCCTTCAAATGTATAACTTTTAAATAAAATATACTTACTATGCTTTATTAAGTATTCAGGAAACGGTTGGAAATACATATAACTATATATATACACTAGAGAGATCAGTGAATTTACGATCATTTAATTTTTTGTATTTGATCGTCATTTGGTAAACAATTTTCATCATTTTTTCCCTATAAGTAATCCACTTTAAGCAGCTTCATTTACACCCAGCAATTGATTTATTAAAACACTCATTAACTTTTATAGATAACTAGTGGTACCCGCACGGCTTTGCCCGTAACAGAAAATTAAAAGGTCTATTAGTTCGCCTGTATATTTACAAATAATGTATGGTGAATTTTCTCGCCAATTGGCTTGTACCCATGTTACGGTTCCACGTTATGATAATTTCGTAATTTACTCGTCCATCTTATGATATTTTTGTTCTTAAAATTGGATTGGAAAAAGAACCACATCGAATTTTCGAAAAATCGCTTCGAGGTGCACACCCCCATGATACAAACTAACTTTGTGCCGAATTTCATGAAAATCGGCCGAACGGTCTAGGCGCTATGCGCGTCACAGAAATCCTGACAGACAGAGGGACATTCAACTTTATTATTAGTAAAGAAAAGAAAAGACTAGCAAAAATACCCGGCGTTGCCTGGGTCAGAAATAATTGTGAGAAACAATCGCTACTTTCATTCATTTTCTGTTTTAACTGAAAGAACTCGTAACATACCGCTTTGACGTGATTAAAAATCGAGCTTCTTCCTTAAACCCATAAAAATCAAATAGCAATAAGTTTGGAGAACGAACGAGTATTCATTTAGAAACGAAAGCACGAATTGAAGCATAAAAATTCGAATAATTTCCAAAATATGAACTAACAAAAACAAAGATCATTAAAAAAAGTGTGCTTTATTTATTTAATTAAATAGTACACACACACACAAAGTCTCTACAATGTTTTCCAAAGAGTGCAAAAAGTAGAGTTTCCAAATATTTAAATAACTTTAAATTTATGTTTGTTCCGGAGAAGCCTTGATTAAAAATTTTCATTATGATTACTATTAATATTGCTGTTGTAAGGCAACGAATTTCGGTTGCAATGGGTTTTATACTTCATCATTTAATTGGGAAATTACATGAAATTTACTGTTTTCCATCATAACTTTTTGAAACTAAGTTTTTTAGAAATAAATTATAGCTTATGTTGCTTCCTGATAATGTAGCTATCCGTGGTGAAAAATGGTTAAAATCGGTCCAGTAAATTTGAAGTTTACCCCGGACATACTTACATACAGACATAGCCATTTATGTAGATAGATTTAGATTGGACAAATCCTTTGGGGCATTACCTTAGAAGCTGAAAAAAATCAATGTCTGACGAAATAGATTTGTATTGAGTGCAACACGCCATTGCAATCTATTTAAGAAACAAATTTTCATTTGAAAGCAAAAGCTTTTAAATACAAGCTTTAAATGAAATGCAAAATATAATTACTTTGCTTTACTATAGGTCAGTTCCAAAGTTTGTGTTTTTTAAATTCAAATACAAAAAGTGCAGATGTTTTATACTTAAAAAATTCTATGTATCCAATACGTATAATTCTATATTTATCAAAGATAGAAGAAATTTAAAAAAAAAGTTTAAAATTTCATTTTAACACTTCTTATTAGAAAACGTTTTCGAGGATAGTTCCCAAACTGCATCCCTTCCTCCAACGCCGTCAAAGATGTCCTAAAATAGCACATTTGAAATTACAATGGTCCAAAAAATTCCAGAGATACAGAACCCAAACTACTCCTATTTCCCTTAAAGTCATCAAGGATGATCTTTAATTGCGTTTCAAGACTTAAACTTCAAAAACTTTCCGTCGGAGGACCACCTAAGGTGCAGCCACTTCATTATCACCATCCAGACATCATTGAAGCTCATCCAAATTTTCGCCTTTCGAGATCTCGATTTTAATAACTTCTCGGACCCCCGACTTCCGCTTAGTGCCAACATTTTTGAAAATCTTTCGAAAATTTCGTTTTTGAGGATTCAGTTTTGAAAGTTTTCAGAGGGTAACCTGTTTATTTGTTTTTCAGGTTTCGGCCGATGACGGCGTTGGAGGGAAAAGATGCAGGTGAAGAAGTTGGAGAAGCAGGCGGTGCTGGTTCGGACTTCACACCTTCACATTCCAGAGTCCGCCGATTCTACGGTGGTGGTGGTGGAGGCCCTGATGGTTATGGAGTCTATGGAGCTGGTGGCGGTGGAGGCCCTGGCGGTTATGGAGACTATGGTGGAGGGGGCCCTGGTGGTTATGGAGTCTATGGAGTTGGTGGCGGCGGAAGCCCTGGCGGTTATGGAGACTATGGTGGAGGGGTCCCTGGTGGTTATGTAGTGTATGGAGTTGTTGGCGGAGGAGGCCCTGGCGGTTATGGAGACTATGGTGGAGGGGGCCCTGGTGGTTATGTAGTCTATGGAGTTGGTGGCGGAGGAGGCCCTGGCGGTTATGGAGACAATGGTGGAGGGGGCCCTGGTGGTTATGGAGTGTATGGAGTTGGTGGCGGTGGAGGCCCTGGCGGTTTTGGAGACTATGGTGGAGGGGGCCCTGGTGGTTATGGAGGATATAATGGTGATGGCGGTGGAGGTTCTGGTGGAACTACTAGTGGCGACAGGACCATAGCAAACGATATCAGTGGCGGTTATGGAGGCTATAGTGGTGGTGGTGGTGGAGGCCCTGGTGGTGGTGGAAACTATGGCGGTGGTGGTGGTGGAGCTTTTGGTGGTGGTGGAAACTATGGTGGAGGGGGCCCTGGTGGTTATGTAGTCTATGGAGTTGTTGGCGGAGGAGGCCCTGGCGGTTATGGAGACTATGGTGGAGGGGGCCCTGGTGGTTATGGAGTGTATGGAGTTGGTGGCGGAGGAGGCCCTGGCGGTTATATAGACTATGGTGGAGGGGGCCCTGGTGGTTATGTAGTCTATGGAGTTGGTGGCGGCGGAAGCCCTGGCGGTTATGGAGACTATGGTGGAGGGGGCCCTGGTGGTTATGGAGTGTATGGAGTTGTTGGCGGAGGAGGCCATGGCGGTTATGGAGACTATGCTGGAGGGTGCCCTGGTGGTTATGGAGGATATAATGGTGATGGCGGTGGAGGTTCTGGTGGAACTACTAGTGGCGACAGGACCATAGCAAACGACATCAGTGGCGGTTATGGAGGCTATAGTGGTGGTGGTGGTGGAGGCCCTGGTGGTGGTGGAAACTATGGCGGTGGTGGTGGTGGAGCTTCTGGTGGTGGTGGAGCTTCTGGTGGTGGTGGAAGCTATGGCGATGGTGGTGGTGGAGCTTCTGGTGGTGGTAGAAGCTATGGCGATGGTGGTGGTGGAAACTATGGCGGTGGTGGTGGTGGAGCTTCTGGTGGTGGTAATTCCGGCAGGACCTTTACAGCCACCTTACGAGTAACTGGCGGTTATAGAGGCTATAATGCTGGCGACGCTTACGGTTATCCTGGCGCTAACGCTGTAGGTTACCAATTCAGGAGGCCAATGCCCGGCAATCCTTGGCTTCCTGCACGGTGAAGGTGAAGTTGGTAGCGTTGGTGGTAGTCCTGGAGGTCCTGCTTTTAGTGGCAACTGCGCTGGTGGAATCAAGAATCATGCTTCAGATCAACCAACAAGTACTTCGAGCAGCGCTTGCCAGAGTCAACCCTACTTTCATGTTCTGTTACTGACTAATAAACCTATTTTTGATAGTTCGCTTACTCATTCGTAAAACGATATTGACATGCAGACAAAATGTATCTTTTTTAAAATAGGGTACTATCAGTTCATGCTAGCATGGATTTATGGGATTTGTCCATGAGGGTATCCCCAAATATACCTTTCAAACATTTTTCAAAATCACAGCAAAAGTTGTCACAATTCGATACTTCTCACACGTGAAACATTGCATACAATTAGAGATGAACGAACTGGTCAAAAAGAACGAATCCTTTAAAAGGAACGACAGATCTTTTTAATGGTGAGCAGTTTGGAACGTTATATTGATGTATTTGTGATAAAATCGAATTAAAAAAAAAACATGAATCTTCAAATATTTAACTCTCATTTAATCTCAAATTTCCTTTTTCTCAGTGCAGTACAGTATATCATTTCAAACCTTCTCTCTTTCTGCTTTTTATTCATCACTAGTGGTGCCCGCACGGCTTTGCCCGCAATAGAGGAATTAAAAGGTCTTTTGGTTCGCCTGTATATTTACAAATAATGTATGGTGAATTTTCTCGCCAATTGGCTTGTGCCCATGTTACGGTTCCACGTTATGATAATTTCGTAATTTACTCGTCCATCTTATGATAGTTTTGTTCTTAAAATTGGAATAGAAAAAGAACCATATCGAATTTTCGAAACATCGCTTCGAGGTGCACACTCCCATGCTACAAACTAACTTTGTGCCAAATTTCATGAAACTCGGCCGAACGGTCTAGGCGCTATGCGCGTCACAGAGATCCTACAGATATCCAGACATCCAGACATCCTCCGGACAGAGAGACTTTCAGCTTTATTATTAGTAAAGAAGATTTTTCTTCAACCGTTGAAATTCCTTATCAATTTTCCAATTTATCTATTAGTAATATTGTGTGTAACTTTTTTGGGCTACTAACAGAATGTTAGGGTTACTAATAAGATGCCCACTTTCTGTCCCACGCAACTTCCAAAATTCTTCTCACGCTTTCTGTCGCTAAAATTATTTCTAAAAATTCCTTTTATCACTTTTCTGGACACACTTTTGTTTTTCTATTACATCCATATTAACTACCATCTATATTGATTTTGCATTATTTTTAACTTACTTGACGACTTCTAAGTCGCATTCAATATCCAGGGATTTTAAAAAGGATTATTGCCGTCTAATTTTTTTCCCATTTAAAAAAGTGTAGTCGTGTGGTTTTTACTTCCTTTTACAAAAAATGACGAGCTGATGTGTGCATCACATGACTTCCTTTTACTCCAATTTGATGTCATTTTCTCATTACTGCCAGTTTTAATAGGATTCAATAGTTGACTCTCTAAATATCACCAACAGTGGCCACATTGAAACAAGATTAAAAAAAAAAAAATTAAAGAATTTGAATTCTGACATCTTGAATTGAAATTATGTTTTTCGCAATAACGTTTGCGTGTGTATGTAGGCGTGTGTGTTTGTTTCAGTGTGCAGGCATGAATGTGTGTGTATGTGTGTGTGTGCAGTGGTGTGTGTGTGTAGGTGTGTGTATGTGTAGGTGTGTGTATGTGTATGTGTAGGTGTATGTGTAGGTGTGTGTATGTGTGTAGTGGTGTGTTTATATGCGTGTAGGTGTGTGTGTGTGTAGGTGTGCATTTATGCGCGTGTGTATAGGATATGGACACAACCTGGAGACGGTTTTCGCTAGAAGAGCAGCACTGTTAAGGCCGGTCGACGGTAGTGCTGCAGAGGGAGGCGGGAGAGGGGGAAATAAAATCAAAGGACGCCAAAACAGTCAAATGAGAACAATAAGCAATGTGATTGCTCAAAAAATCGCCAAATTTGTCGCCAAGTTATCAACAAAACTTGGCGACCAAAAGACTGGCGACATATCGCCAAGCGTCCGCCAAATTATAACACCATGTGAGTTTACATCGAAATTAACAATGATTTCCCCCCAAAAAGGAGCAAAAGACCCCCTTTGAAGCATACGAATGCAACCAAAAAGGAAGGTGCACAACTAGATTCCACTAGGAGTCTATGTATCAAATTTCAACTTTCTAGGACATTCCGTTCTTGAGTTATGCGACATACATACACAAAAGTATTGTATTGTTTTACAAAAAAGGAAGTATTGTATTCTCAAAAAAAATTTCACCCAAAAATCGGCCTTCATTTCCATTTTGCTCACCCCCAAATGAATGTTGAGTTTATTTTTCAACCCGACCACACTTGGATATGTGCCTAGGAACGTACAGACATCCGAAATATCCATTTTGACGATCCCCGAGTTCATTACAGCGAGTTTTCTCGTGACGTCTGTATGTATGTGCGTATGTGTGTATGTATGTCGCATAACTCAAAAACGGAATGTCCTAGAAAGCTGAAATTTGGAACGTAGACTCCTAGTGGGGTCTAGTTGTGCACCTCTTTTTTTGGTTGCATTCGTGTGCTCCAAAGGGGGTCTTTTGCCCCTTTTTTGGGGGAAATCATTGTTAATTTCGATGTAAACTGAAGTGGTGTTATAATTTGGCGGACACTTGGCGATATATCGCCAGTCTTTCGGTCGCCAAGTTTTGTCACCAACTTGGCGACAAATGTAGCGATTTTTTTAAAAATTTGGTTTTAATATGGCCAGTGTTGGTGATATTTAGAGAGTAAACAATTGAATCACATTAAAACTGCCAATAATGAGAAAATGACATTAAATTGGAGCAAAAGGAAGCCACGTGATGTACACATCAGCTCGTTTTTTTTCTGTTCTCATCGGTTACTGTGGAATAATTTTGAAGCTCCCTAATATTTAGGCGAGTCTTTTTCTAAATTAAGTTATCCAGTACTCCGTCTGAGCTACCGATGTATTTGATGTTACTTTTTTCGTTATACGTGGTCTATTTGGTAATACTAGATGTATACTAGGGATCCAATACCGCTCCAATTTTAGAATATCGAATTATTTTAGAATCCGAATACCGGGTTCTTCGGATCCCGCGGGATTGACTTTATATTCAAAAAGTTAGGTTTTAACTTCAAATAGAAGTAGTTGTGTTTTTTTTTTGGAAGAAATGATTGTTGCTTGAATTAGTAGTTTCCTCGAAGAATTCACATCCCAATTGGAACGCAAAAGTACTCCCTAAAAAGTCCAATGCGTCTTAATAAAGTATCGATTGTGGAGGGGAGGATTTTTGCTCAAAAAATAATGAGCTTGATGAAAACGTGTGCTGTGATTCTACTGCAATTGGTTTTATATAGCGATTAAATAATTGTGGACATTCAGCAAAAGATCCACCTTCTAAAATGAATTTTTCTTTCCCAATGGAGTTCATGTTTGGATTTTGTTCAAGAACTGCAAATTTCGGACAAAAACGATAGGTCTATTTGAATTGCGTATCTTGCTATGTCCAATACATTACCCACACAGCGGGCTGCTAAAAACACAGATATTCTTTAAATTTTTAGCACAGATGCCTGTGCTAAAAATTTAAAGAATATCCGTTGAATTAAAAAAACAAAAAAAAAAAAACAAATTACATCAAAATTACATTTGCAGTAGCTTTCAAATGTAAAAAACTCCATAGTTCATCGCCAAATTCGCCAAGTGACTTTCCAATTAAAAAGAAAATCAATTAACATACGCAAAATGAGTTTAAAATAAAGTAATAACAGTAAAATATCCATAAGCAACAAAGGCAACTTCCTCCAAATTTTATTCAATATGTTGAGACCTTAGAAGAAAGGGGAAGAGTTTTCTCCAGGAAATTTTTCAGAATTTAAAGGCCTAAATGTGTACTTTTTGGCAGTGTTTGTTACGGTAGAGGGAAAGACAGGGTTCGGGGCTCTACCCAGAAATTTTTAAACACTGATGTCTAAAACCGTATTTCTAAGCTATATCTTTGGGGATATCAGGAAAAGGGAGGAAAAATTCGAGAGCTCTCTCTCGAAAAAACATTTTGAAGCTATCTTTCACGGTGTTCGATTGGTGGTAGGAGCAGAGGACCCCAACCGGAATTATTTCAAACTGAATACGCTAAAAAACAATTTCACTCTTTGTCCAAGTCAAGGGGCCAAACAAAATGATGGAAAAGGAAAATCGCTTACCTTCCACAAGGAATACACTAACCATGTGATCCAACGTTGTCGGATAGATTTTCTACTCTCAAAACAGAGAAAACAGAAATACCTCTTACTTCTTTTGAAACAGAGAACTCTTGTAATGAATCTTAACTAATAATAAAGCTGAAAGTCTCTCTGTCTGTCCGGATCTTTGTCTGTCAGGATCTCTGTTTGTCTGGATCTCTGTCTGTCTGGATCTCTGTCTGTCAGGATCTCTGTCTGTCTGGATCTCTGTCTGTCAGGATCTCTGTCTGTCTGGATCTCTGTCTGTCTGGATCTCTGTCTGTCTAGATCTCTCTGTCTGTCAGGATCTCTGTCTGGATCTCTGTCTGTCAGGATTTCTGTCTGTCCGGATCTCTGTCTGTAAGGATCTCTGTGACGCGCATAGCGCCTAGACCGTTCGGCCGATTTTCATGCATTTTGGCACAAAGTTAGTTTGTAGCATGGGGGCGTGCACCTCGAAGCGTTTTTTCGAAAATTCGATGTGTTTCTTTTTCTGTTCCAATTTTAAGAACAAAATTATCATTAGATGTACGAGTAATTATCATAACGTGGAACCGTGACTTGGGCACAAGCCAATTGGCGAGATACGAAATGATCATAACGTGGAACCGTAACATGGGTACAAGCCAATTGGCGAGAAAATTCACCACACATTATTTGTGGATATACAGGCGAACCAAAAGACCTTTAATTTTTCTATTACGGGCAAAGCCGTGCCGGTACCACTAGTGAGAAATAAAAGTAAACTCTGCAACATATAAAGCCACCCCTGTGATGAGCAATAAGTTGTTTCGTGTACCATTTTTCTCCCTCCCCCCGCCCTCCTTTCTTACTCTTGTTACCATTTTCCTAAAGTTAAAAAAAAGTTTTTGTTTCACTAGTGTAGGTGATTATTGGCAGTTTTAATGTAAATCAGTCGTTTACTCTCTAAGTACCACCAACATTGGCCAAATTGAAACCAGATCAAAAAAAAAAAATCGCCAAATTTGTCGCCAAGTTGGCACAAAACTCGACGACCAAAAGACTGACGATACATCGCCAAGTGTCCTCCAAATTATAACACCACTTGAGTTTACATCGAAATTAACAATGATTTCCCCCACAAAAAGGGGCAAAAGACCCCCTTTGGAGCATCCGAATGCAACCAAAAAGGGAGGTGCACAACTAGACCCCACTAGGAGTCTAGGTTTTTCTAGGTTTTCAGAAAATTCTTTTTAAATCCAGTGTTGACTTTTTCTTATAATGAAAATTTTAAAACTTCATTGTTTTCTTCCGCATGGAGTTAACTTCTACGGTCTAAACGAGCTGATGTGAGCTTCACATGACTTTCTTTTACACCCATTTGTTGATAATAACTCCTTGGAGCAAGCAAGGAAGCACTAAATATTTTCACCGGTAGTTTCTTGCAAACCGAAGCAAAAAAAAAAATAATAATAATTTGAATTTTGTCATCTTGAATTCAAATTATGTTTTTCGCAATCACGAGTGTGTGTATATGTAAGCGTGTGTGTTTGTGTGGGGGGGGGGGGTATGTGTGTTTGTGGTGTAGGGGTATTTGTGTGTAGGCATGTGTGTTTGTGTCTGTGTGTGGGGGGGTATGTGTATTTGTGTGTAGGCATATGTGTTTGTGTCTGTGTGCAGGCTTGAATGTGTGGGCAGTTGTGCGTATGTGTGTGTGTATGTTTTTGTGTGTGTATGTGTAGTTGTCTGCATGTATGTGTGTGAGTAGGTGTGTGTATGTGTCTGTAGGTGTATGTGTGTGTATGTGTTTGTGTGTGTGTATGTTTGTGTATGTGTCTGTATGTATGTATGCGTGTGTGTATGTGTATGTGTGTGTAAGTGTGTGTGTAGTTGTGTATGTATGCGCGTGTGTGTAGGACATGGATGCAACCTGGAGACGGCTTTCGCTCGAGGGGCAGCATCGTGAGGAGCCGGTCGACGGTGATGGTGCGGAGGGTGGCGGTGGGAAAATAAAATGATAAGACGCCAAAAACAGTCAAGTGAAAGCAATAAGCAATCGTGATTGCTCAAAAAAAAAAAAAAAAAAATTGAACTTTGACATCTTAAATTCAAATTATGTTATTCGCAATCACGAGTGTGTGTGTGTGGGGGGGGGGGGTTGTGTGTAAGGGGTATGTGTATGCGTGTGTAGGCATGTGTGTTTGTGTTTGTGTGCAGTCATGAGTGGGTGGGTAGTTGTGTGTATGAGTCCTTGTGTGCGTAGAGGTGGGATAAGTGTATGTGTGTGTAGGCATATTTGTTTGTGTATGTGTGCAGGCATGAATGTGTAGGTAGTTGTGTGTATGTGTTTGTGTGTGTGTTTGTGCATGTAGGTGTATGTGTTTGAGCGTGTGTATGTGTTTGTGAGTGTATGTGTGTGTGTGCGTGTGTGTGTGTAGTTGTGTATGTATGCGCGTGTGTGTAGGACATGGACGCAGCCTGGAGACGGTTTTCGCTGTAGGAGCAGCATCGTGAGGAGCCGGTCGACGGTGATGGTGCGGAGGGTGGCGGTGGGAAAATAAAATGATAGGACGCCAAAAACAGTCAAATGAAAGCAATAAGCAATCGTGATTGCTCAAAAAAAAATAATAATAATAATAATTTGAATTTTGTCATCTTGAATTCAAATTATGTTTTTCGCAATCACGAGTGTGTGTGTATATGTAAGCGTGTGTGTTTGTGTGAGGGGGTATGTGTGTGTAGGCATGTGTGTTTGTGTCTGTGTGCAGGCATGAGTGTGTATGTTTGTGTGTGTACATATGTGTGTGTAGGTGTATAGATGTATATGCGTTTAGGTGCGTGTATGGTATGCGTGTAAGTGTAGGATATTGACGAAACCTGGAGACGGTTTTTGCTAGAGGTGCAGCATCGTGAGGACCCGGTCGACGGTGATGCTGCGGAGGATGGCGGTGGGAAAAATCAAAAGAAGCCAAAAACAGTCAAATGAAAGCAATAAGCAATCGTAATTGCTCAAAAAAAAAAAAAAAAGTTTTATAAAGATTCGTTTCCCCATTATTTCCAACTTTAATGTAATTTAGTAGTTAACTCTTAAAATATCACCAACATTGGCTGAATCAAAACCAAATTAAAAAAAAAAAAAAAACGCAAATTTTTCGCCAAGTTTCCGACAAAACTTGGCGGCCAAAACCTTGGCGATATATTGCCAAGTGTTTGACAAATTATAACACCACTTGGGTTAGCATTGAAATTCATAAAGATTCCCCCCCGAAAAAGGCGTAAAAGACCCCCTTAGGAACATCGGAATGCAACCAAAAAGGAAGGTGCACCACTAGACCCCACTAGGAGTCTACGTACCAAATTTCAACTGTATAGGACATAACTTTTTTGACTTATGCGAGATACATACGCACATACACACATACGTACGTACATACATACGGACGTCACGAGAAAACTCGTCGTAATTAATTCGGGGATCGACAAAATGGATATTTCGGGTGTCTGTACGTTCTTAGGCACTTATCCACGTGTGCTCGGGTTGAAAAAAAAAAAAAAAAAAAGAAAAACACTCAACATTCATTCGGGGGTGAGCAAAATGGAAATGAAGGTCGATTTTGAGTAAACTTTGTTTGCGCAAATACAATACTTCCTTTTTTGTAAAAGGGAGAAAAAAAGGGAGGTTCTCAAAATACAGTAAAGTGGAGTCAAATATTTAAAAAAACAAACAAAACATATCATAAAATTTTTCTGCAATTTATTATCTTACTACTATTATATATGCGAAAGTTTGTCTGTATGGATGTATGGATGTATGGATGGATGTATGGATGTTTGTTACTCTTTCACGCAAAAACTACTGAACGGATTTTGATGAAACTTTACAATAATATAGCTTATGCATCAGAATAACACATAGGGTAGTTTTTGTCCCGTTATGGGGCACAAAACCCCCTTAGGGGAGCAATAAAATACAATTTTCGTATAAATTCTCTAATATAGGGATGAAAAAAATACTTGCACATATTTACATTATATGTCCATCTAAAGCTCTGATTTTTCTGCTGAAGATGGCACCTATTCGAAATTTTTAAGTAGAATAAAAAACGAGTTATGAGCTTTTTAGTTCCATGTTCGAAGGCTTTCCTAAACTTAATACAGTATTTAGTGTATCATCTCAACTCCCTGTCGATAGCGACAATTGTTGTATTGTTGACTATCTTGCTTTTCGTGACTGTTCAAGGCTTTTCTCAAGTCAAATCTTGAAGTAAGATTTTTGCACAAGATTGGCAAATAATACATGATTTGGCTGATCATTTTCCATTTAAACGGAACTTTAATGTAATTAATGATTTTTATTATTATTTATGCTGATTGAACACTTACTCATTATTCATTCAACCAGCAGATCGCCAAAATTTTTGCAGAAAGATTTCCGTAGCTGATGCATTTGGCAGTTTTTTTCAACGTCGCTGTTTTTGAAGCCGAAGACTACGTCATAATGTTTCTCAGCTTTCACCATGTAAACAAAATATCGCCAATCAAAGAATCTTTAAAAAAACTTTCTTTACTGTGTTAAATAATCCAGCAACTAAATTAGGCAAATCCATAAACAGCACAAAAACTTCCATTAATTTTCCTTTTTGCACAATTTCAAACAATCGCCAAATTTTACTACTTATTTTGGAAGCATTTCGAATGAAACTCTTTAGCACCATTTTATGGTGACCAAAAGTATCTCAGCACCTGGCGATAATATCTTTGTAACGAAAATTAATAGATCGTTTTACAAAGTAAGGAAAGAAGGAGGGAGCATCATCGAAGGTATCCCAAAACGATTCCCGCAAATTCAGTAAAATCGCACCAAGGACCCACAATGATTGAAATTTCCCAAAATAACTAAAGCAAGTATAAGGGGATTACGAGCAACTTCAATAGCAATACAGAAAAGGTTTTAGACTCCATGTAACAAAAAAAAAAGTATCAACAGATTAATCTTTTTAAACATGAGAAGAATAATTTCATGTTTTGGAAATTTGCATATGCTTAAATATAGTGCTTTCGTTTCAAAATCAATACTATTTTGTTCTTTATACTTATTGCTATTTTACTTTTATGGGTAAGGAAGAAACTCGATTTTTAATCACGTCAAAAAGATGTGTTTTAAATTCTTTCACTTAAACCAGAAAACAAAAGCAAGTAACGATTTTTTCTCATAATTATTACTGACCCAGGGAACGCCGGGTATTTTTGCTAGTTTAGAATAAATTACTCATAGCACAAATACTTTCGTAATTACGCTTGAAATTAACTTTTACAAAAGCGAGTGATATTTGAAAAACAAAAACATGTGACACACATAAATGCACGAAAATGCATTTCATCACACCATCTAATGATGAAAATATCATTTTGTAATCTTTTCGCTTCTTTTATTCATGCCAAATTTTACATCAATAGTATGATTTTGGCACCGTTTCATCGAAAAGGAAATGTACATTTTAAAGTAACAGTAGATATATAATAAGTTAAATTAAAATCTCTTTTAACACTAGAACGGCATTTATACCTAGAACTGCCGGAAATGGTCAAAATGACAGTTAAAAATAGAAAAAAAATTAATTTGAATTTTTGGCATCTTGAATTCAAACTATGATTTCCGCAATCACGATCGTGTGTGTGTATGTATGCACGTGTGTGCTTGTGTAGGCGCAGGTGTGTGGGTGCGTGATTGTGTGTGTGTGTAAGCATGTGTGTGCATGTTGTGTACGCAGTGCTGTGTGTGTGTGTGTAAGCATGTGTGTGCATAGGCGTTCGTGTGTGTACACGCGCGTGTGTAGGCGTTCGTGTGTGTGTGTGTGTAGGCGTTCGTGTGTGTGTGTGTGTGTAGGAGTGTGTGTGTAAGTGCGTGTATGTGCGCGTGTAAGCGTAGGATATGGACGCAACCTGGAGACGGTTCTCGCTAGAGGAGCAGCATCGTGAGGAGCCGGTCGACGGTGGTGCTGGCAGAGGGTGCTGGTGGGAAAATAAAATGATAGCGCGCCAAAACAGTCAAATGAGAACAATAAGCAATCGTGATTGCTCAATAATTTTTAAACCTTGTATAAAAATGCATATAACGAAGAAAAGCAATTAATTTTCGTTCTAATACAAATTATAAATCATACTGTTTAACTAGACGCATTTAGATAAAACAAATAAAAAATATTTTTCAAACATCTTTCATGTGCGCTTAACTCAAATCCAATGGAGGAAACGTGACTTACAACGTTAGAGAACAAGAAAAGAAAAAAGAAAAATTAATTTGAATTTTGTCATCTTGAATTCAAATTATGTTTTTCGCAATCACGAGTGTGTGTGTGTGTGTGTGTGTGTGTATGTAGGCGTGTGTGTTTGTGTGCGGGGGGTATGTGTGTGTGTGTGTAAGCATGTGTGTTTGTGTCTGTGTGCAGGCATGAATGTGTGGATAGTTGTGTGTAGGTGTGTGTGGGGAGGAATGTGTATGTGTGTGCAGGCATATGTGTTTGTGTCTGTGTGCAGGCATGAGTGTGTGGGTAGTTGTGTGTATGTGAATGTGTAGGTGTGTGTGTATGTGTGTAGGTGCGTGTATGTATGTGTGTAGGTGTATATATGTATATGTATGTAGGTGCGTGTATGTATGCGCGTGTGTGTAGGACATGGATGCAACCTGGAGACGGTTTTCGCTGGAGGTGCAGCATCGTGAGGAGCCGGTCTTTGGTGATGCTGCGGAGGGTGCTGGTGGGAAAAATCAAAGGAACGTCAAAAACAGTCAAATGAAAGCAATAAGCAATCGTAATTGCTCAAAAAGTTCCAAAACTTTGCGCAAGCGAATATTTCTATTAAAAACGAATGACTGAAGTTCAAAGCAGAGCTGTGGAGTCGGAGTCGGGAAGATTTTGGGGTAAATTAGTCGGAGTCGTTAGAAAACATGTCGAGTCCGACTCCGGGCTTTTTTTTTCTTTAATTTTTACTGACTCTCCTTGCTTTTTAAAAACTGACTACTAATTGGTTCTATTACATGTTCAAAACTCTACTAATAAGAAAATAACCGTCATTAGCAACCAGCGGTCTCGATTGTTTATCGAATTTTCTGTAATAGCTACCTACGCTGTTCCCAAGTTTGCTTGTTTTTGAACATTCTTGAACTAATAGGAACTGTCAGCAAATGGTTTTGTTACCTAACATTTTATGATGATCACTTTTAAACGAAAATAATAACCTTTTTTTTAAACTTGGATCTCAGTTATAAAATTGTAAAAGGAATGGATCTCTTGATTCTCACTAAAAAATATGAAATAAAATAAGTATATGATTTCTTTTGGTTACAATACTTAATAATGGGGTGGTTTCCTTCAGTCAAAAGTACTATTTATAGTCATAGAAATGCATAGAATGATAAAATATAAATAAATATATATATATATATATATATATATATATATATATATATATATATATATATATATATATATATATATATATATATATATATATATACATTGACCCAGAAAATACTTTCATTTTCCCACCAGTTTTTTTTTAATTAATTTTTTTAACTATCCGATTTTTCAAACAAGGCGTGTTTTTTAAACACAGCCCTGATTCAAAGAACTTAATATCCCTCCTTTTTTCGTTTTTCGTTTATCCAACAAAAATATAAACAAAGTAAACTCACTCTCATTTTGACCGCTGTCGGCCGTTCTAGGTGTATTCGAACTATGCAAAGAAACAAAATAAGATAAATGGATGAATTTTTTAGTGGAAGATGTTCATCAATTTGTAGACAAAGCCATAGCACATCAAACGAGTTAGTCTTCAAAAAAAAAAAAAAAAAGTGCATCTTAAATTCTTTTACGGTCAAAATGACCGGTCTAGCCGTTCTAGTGTTAATAAAATAATAATTGTTTTAAGCTAATATCGAAACTACCGGTATTTTGCCTCAGTAAATACCGGTATTACAAAATTGCAAAATAGCTCGAAATACCGGTATTCGGTATACCGGTATACATGTATTGCAATCACCAATAACACCATTCGTAAGACAAAGAATCCTGAATTTTTAGTCACTTCCAAAACTTTTTTTTTTGCGTTCCATGCTCTCTCTCAACATTAGCTCTTTCTGTCGCATGAACTGCTATCCCTGGAAACCTGAGTTCGTAAACTTTTAGCAAATGATTTATGCATGAAAATTTCCAATATACTTCTCTATTCAGAGATTTTTTCCAGCTTCTTTAATCTTCAAGGCAATTTATTTTTCTCCAATGGCATTTGAGAAAAGAGAGATACTGAACTGCCTACTTACCCACCCTTTAAATTGAAATGTATAGGTTTTACAAATAAAGGGGGGGGGGGATGCTGCAGAGGGTGCTGGCGGGAAAATAAAATAATAGTACATCAAAACAGTCAAATGAAAGCAATAAGCAATCGTGATCGCTCAAAAATTTATTTCTGAAACAACATTTGTTCAATATAACTGTACCACGTGAATTTGTTATAGGATTTGTAGGACTATGTGGACTATTTCTTGGTCTAAAATTAAAATAAAAAATCTTAACTGTATTAAAATTAATGATATAAGCAGGGTCGAAACAGTGCTTTGAAAGCACTTAGCACGAACTTTATTTAAGCCCCCTCCCTCCCCCCCTCATACCATACAGTGAAACGAAAATTTTTTTTATTGTACTTGCATATCACAAGCGACATATATCATGGCTCCCACGGGTCCTTAAAAGTGCTTTACTTTACGGACCTGTTGCAAGGGACCCTTTAAAGTGCTTAATTTTGAACACAAATTTTTGATTCAAGCACATTATTTGACAATGTGCTTTATTTATTTATTTTTCTTTTTTAAAGCAAGAACTTAAAAAATATTATTTTTTTCAGTCACCTCTCTCTTTAATTTCCAAGCCCATGATGAAAGCATTTTGACGAAATTTGATGAATGACTAAAGAAAACTGCTCATCTTTATGAATGTTACGAATTTATTAAG
This sequence comes from Uloborus diversus, assembly GCF_026930045.1. Classification (NCBI taxonomy): domain Eukaryota; kingdom Metazoa; phylum Arthropoda; class Arachnida; order Araneae; family Uloboridae; genus Uloborus; species Uloborus diversus. The sequence goes on along the minus strand of NW_026557987.1, from coordinate 5,754,449 downwards.
CAATCACGATTGCTTATTGTTCTCACTTGACTGTTTTTGGCGTCCTATCAATTTATTTTCCCACCGCCACTCTCCGCACCATCACCGTCGACCGGCTCCTCACGATGCTGCTCCTATAGCGAAAGCCGTCTCCAGGTTGCATCCAAGTCCTACGCACACGCGCATACATACACAACTACACACACACACACACCTACACACACACACTCACACACGTACCCACACGCACACCTGCACACAGACACAAACACACACCACACACACACTCACACACATACATACCCACACACACCTACACACACACACTCACACACGTACCGACATGCACGCCTGCACACAGACACAAACACACACCACACACACACTCACACACATACCCACACACAGCTACACACACACACACACGTACCGACATGCACGCCTGCACCTGCACACAGACACAAACACAAAACTTCACACCACACACACTCACACACATACCCACACACACACACTCACACACATACCCACACACACACACACATACATACACACACACATGCCTGCACACACGCAAAAAAAACACGTGATTGCGAAAAACATAATTTGAATTCAAGATGTCAAAATTCAAATTATTTTTTCTCCAAAATATTTATTAATTTTTTTAAAGCTTTCCCTGCTCCCGTTTTCTCTTAAAAACTGATCATTTATTTTTAATTGCTCAGAAGAACTGGTCGTTAATGTTTCAGTTTGATTGACAGTTATTTTAATTACTGCACAGTCATCAGCTTATGCATTAGCAGAATTGCCAACTTACTCCACATTTTGTAGAGTTTCTCTTTACTTAACTTTAAAGTGCTTTGCAAAGTTTCTCTGCAATAACAAGCACTCCGCAGAGAAGTTCATTTGCTTCGCATTGCTTGTCAAAATTTCTTAAACGAGCATTTTCTAGCAATCACATAAATACCATTCTTTTCCGATGCGTTGTTTCAGTCGGGATTTTGGAAGAGGAATATATTCTTTTTATTCCGGTTTTGTTGTTTCCTTTTTATACTTTCACTAGTGGCACCCGCACGGCTTCGCCCGTAATAGAAAAATTAAAGGCCTTTTGGTTCGCCTGTATATTTACAAATAATGTATGGTGAATTTTCTCGCCAATTGGCTTGTACCGACGTTACAGTTCCACGTTATGATAATTTCGTATCTCGCCAATTGGCTTGTGCCCATGTTACGGTTCCAAGTTATGATAATTTCGTAATTTGTGATAGTTTTTTTCTTAAAATTGGAATAAAAAAGGAACCACATCGATTTTTCGAAAAATCGCTTCGAGGTGCACACTTTCATGCTACAAACTAACTTTGTGCCAAATTTCATGAAAATCGGCCGAACGGTCTAGGCGCTATGCGCGTCACAGACATCCTACAGACATCCAGACGTTTTACAGACATCCAAACATCCTACAGACATCCAGACATCCTCCGGACAGAGAGACTTTTAGCTTTATTATTTGTAAAGAAGTCATTATTAAATATATTTTTTTCCCATTATATAAGGACTATTTTTTTTTCAACGAAGACCAAAAAAAAAAGATTTTACTCGAAAGTACGGATATATATTGCTATTTATTTATTTTTTAAGAATTTGAGAGAGTGATATTTACCATTCATTTTCGTTTTTATTTCTCCCAGTTAAAGCTAAACATGAGTCACAGTTTGCTCAAATCTTCTGAGAACAATCGTGTAATGATTTCAAGCCTTTCGCAACGTCAAAACAAAATACGACAATTTAGTATTAAACAATTACATAACTCTCTCTTGCTTCTAATTATTTGGGATAGTTGCATACACACTTACAATCTCTCTCTATATATATATTTACAGGGAAAGAAATGGTGCTCGGACACATAGCGTGGATCCGGACCACGTCAAGATGAAATTCTTTTTCATTTTCCTCGTCATTTGCAGCATCACGTAAGTCCATTGTTATTGTTTATATTTTCCCTGTACAATGTACAGGAAGTACTGAATTCGCGAAGGAATGTTCACTCAAATTTCGACATAAACTTTCGTTTCACCCTTTCCATCACCCGCGAATGAATCTTTAAAAAAAGAAAAAATAAATAAATAAAAACATTACAGTAAGATTCTCCTTGAAAAAAATTACTATTTAAAGCAGTGATATACATGGATTCCCATTGGTCCACACTGGTCTCCAATGGGTGCGTGTCAAGGAAAGAATAAATTCGGGGTTTCAATAGCTGTAAATTTGGGTCCATTCGCCTGAACCTTATTTGAATCGAGTATTTCAGGAAGGGCATGAGTCCCATTTTTACTTTCTTTTACAAAAAAAAGAAGTATTGTATTCGCGAAAAAATTTTCACCCCAAAATCGGAATTAATTTCCATTTTGCTCACCCCCAAATGAACGTTGAGTTTTTTTTTTCAACCCGACCACACGTGGATGTGTGCCTAGGAACGTACAGACACCCGAAATATCCATTTTCACGATCCCCGAGTTAATTACAACGAGTTTTCTCGTGACGTCTGTATGTACGTATGTACGTGCGTATGTGTGTATGTATGTCGCATAACTCAAGAACGGAATGCCCTATAAAGTTGATATTTGGTACGTAGACTCCAAGTGGGTTCTAGTTGTGCACCTTCCTTTTTGGTTGCATTCGTATGCTCCAAAGGGGGTCTTCTGCCCCTCTTTTTTAGGGGAAATCATTGTTAATTTCGATGTAAACTCAAGTGGTGTTATAATTTGTCGGACACTTGGCAATATATCGCCAATCTTTTGGTCGCCAAGTTTTTGTCGCCAACTTGGCGAAAAATTTGGCGATTTTTTTTAAAAATTATATTTTTAAAATCTGGGTCAGTTTGGCTACTGATTTAGAGAGTAAATTATTGAATCATATTAAAAGTGCCAATAATGAGAAAATGACATTAATTTGGAGTTAAAAGGAAGTGATGTGATGCACACATCTGCTCGTTTTTTTTTTTTTTTTTTTCAAAACTGAGTTAAATGTGGTTTCACCATATTTGTATGTTGAGAAATCGATTAGTGTAGCAGGGAAGTCAGTCCTTGTACAACAAAGCACTTTATTTACACTGTAAAAAAAACTGTAAATTTTGAAGAAGTTATCCGTATTTTTTACAGAAAAAACTATTCGTAATAAAATACAGGATCTCTCTGTTTTTTTTTTTTTTGAATCTGTAACCGGTTATACTTTGTCTTTCTTCGAATCTTCGAAATTTCGCCCGCGTGTTTGGATTTTCGTTCTCGTGCTCGAGTTTTTGATCTTATATTTATTTAAAGCAAGTAAGTCTTAAATCGTTTGCAACTTCCATTTCATTGCATCCTAATCAATATTTTATTATTATGTTTTTTTGTCATCTGTTACAGAGGCATATTCGGAAATTTACCTTTGTATACATGTATTTCGTAGTAGTATAGTAAATATTGAAAAGGATTTATGAAAGTATAGTTTCATTTTTTTTAATCTTCATAAAATAATAAATCAGCTTGAATAAATAATAAAAATACGGAAGATTTCTGTAAAATAAAGGGAAGAAAACTGGCGTCCTGGCTGACAGTTTTTTTCTGTAAATTTTACGGATTTTTTTTACAGTGTAGGGGCCTCACATTTTTCGTTTTGTTCAGAGAGGGCATAAGTTCCGGACTTATGCACTCCTTTTCTGGGAAATTCTGAAACTAAATCAAGTTTAACCATCAAATCTGTTGAAAACAATGAAATCTGTAACTGTTAAAACAGGTGCCCTTTATTTTTTAAGAGGACTTATCTTCCAAACTGAGAATTTGGAAAAAGGTTCTACTGGGCGTCGAATATTTTCGATTCTCGACTTTCATGATATTTAAATATTCCATAGAACACCACAGGTGACGACAGCCTGAAGGATGGGAGGACACTTCAGACTAACTATTTCATAGACGGTTTTCAAGAGCATACTGCACAGTAACGCTTGTCGGCAGTCGGCTGAATGTCCTTTGTTAATATTGAGTAAAAAAGGAAAATTTTCATACTGTAGGCATAAATGACAGACATCAAGATGATTATTAAGTAAAATTTTGAACTGTACTAATATGTACATCGAACTTGGGACACAAAACTAGATTGTCTAGAAGAATTCCACGGAGGATGTATTTGATGAATATGAATAGTTTCATACTCATGTGAAACTTTTGCTTCTTTTCTCAGTTTATAAATTTTAACTTTTTACTTCCTTTTACAAAAAAGGAAGTATTGTATTCGCGAAAAAAATTTCACTCCAAAATCTGCTTTAATTTCCATTTTTCTTACCCGCGAATGAATGTTGAGTTTTTTTTTTTTTTTTCCGATCCGATCACACGTGGATATGTGCCTAGGAACCTACAGACACCCGAAATATCCATTTTGACAACCCCCGAGTTAATTACAACGAATTTTCTCGTGACGTCTGTATGTACGTATGTGTGTATGTATCTCGCATAACTCAAAAACGGTATGCCCTACAAAGTTGAAATTTGATGCGTAGACTCCTAGTGGGGCCTAATTGTGCACCTTCCCTTTTGGTTGCATTCGAATGTTACTAAGGGGTCTTTTGCCCCTTTTTGGGGGGGGGGAGTCATCGTATATTTCGATGAAAACTCAAGTGGTGTTATAATTTGTCGGACACTTGGCGATATATCGCCAGTCTTTTGGTCGCCAAGTTTTGTCGCCAACTTGGCGACAAATTTGGCGATTTTTTTTTTGAGCAATCACGCTTATTGCTTTTATTTGACTGTTTTGGCGTCCTATCATTTTATTTTCCCACAAGCAGCACCCTCTGCAGCATCGCGGGGGGGAAATCATTATTAATTTTTCGATGTAAACTCAAGTGGTGTTATAATTTGTCGGACACTTGGCGATATATCGCCAGTCTTTTGGTCGCCAAGTTTTGTCGCCAACTTGGCGACAAATTTGGCGATTTTTTTTTTGAGCAATCACGCTTATTGCTTTTATTTGACTGTTTTGGCGTCCTATCATTTTATTTTCCCACAAGCAGCACCCTCTGCAGCATCACGGGGGGGGGGGGGGGGGAATCATTATTAATTTTTCGATGTAAACTCAAGTGGTGTTATAATTTGTCGGACACTTGGCGATATATCGCCAGTCTTTTGGTCGCCAAGTTTTGTCGCCAACTCGGCGACAAATTTGGCGATTTTTTTTTGAGCAATCACGATTGCTTATTGCTTTCATTTGACTGTTTTGGCGTCCTATCATTTTATTTTCCCACAAGCAGCACCCTCTGCAGCATCACCGGGGGGGGGGGGGATCATTATTAATTTTTCGATGTAAACTCAAGTGGTGTTAAAATTTGTCGGACACTTGGCGATATATCGCCAGTCTTTTGGTCGCCAAGTTTTGTCGCCAACTTGGCGACAAATTTGGCGATTTTTTTTTGAGCAATCACGATTGCTTATTGCTTTCATTTGACTGTTTTGGCGTCCTATCATTTTATTTTCCCACAAGCAGCACCCTCTGCAGCATCACCGGGGGGGGGGGAATCATTATTAATTTTTCGATGTAAACTCAAGTGGTGTTAAAATTTGTCGGACACTTGGCGATATATCGCCAGTCTTTTGGTCGCCAAGTTTTGTCGCCAACTTGGCGACAAATTTTGAGATTTTTTTTTTGTTTCAATATGGCCACTGTTGGTGATATTTAGAGAGTAAACAATTGAATCACATTAAAATTGCCAATAATGGGGAAATGACATTAAATTGGTGTAAAAGAAAGTCGTGTGATGTTCATCAGCTCGTTTTTAAATATATTTTTGCACCAGACATTATTATTTGACAAAAACAAGACGGGAGAAAGAGGAAAATACAAGATGTATTTTCTTAAGATATTGAATTTATGCATACGGGCTTCATTACTTATTTTTGTCACTTTGCTACATTATTTTTCATTATCATAAATCAGTTTGAAACAAACCTGTTTCACTTGATTTACATTTTCATCATTCTAAACTATTATTTAAGGATATTCATTGCAGAAAGGGAATAAGTCCAAATTTTTTAAAGTTTTAATCAATTTCAGTGACGAAATGAAACGTAATTTTACGTGAGGTAATGGTCCTACTTGTTGCTAGATTAGTCATAAACATTTTTGCAGAATTGAGTTTATTTATGAATGAAACAATTTATTTTTTGTTGATCCCGGAAATGTTGCGTTAGTGGGACGTATGCCCTTTCTGAAATAATCGATTCATTTAAGCAAGGTGTGTGTCTTTGTGTGTATGTAGGCGTGTGTGTCCTTAAGTAGGCATGTGCATGTGCGTGGGTATGTAGGCGTGTGTGTTTGGGTAGGCGTGTGCGTGTGTATGTATGCGAGCGTTTGTGTGTGTGTGTGTATTTGCGCACGTGTGTGCGTAGGCGTGTTTGTGTGTGTAGGCATTCATGTGTGCAGACATGTGTGTGTGTATGTATGCGTGTGTGTGTGTGTAGGGTATGGACGCAATCTGGAAATTAAATAATTTGAATTTTGACATCTTGAATACAAGTTATGTTTTTCGCAATCACGAGTGTGTGTGTGTGTGTGTGTGTGTGTGTGGGAGGGTACGTGTGTTTGTATGTATATGTACGTGTGTATACATGTGTGTTTGTGTCTGTGTGCAAGCATGAGTGTGTGGGTAGTTGTGTGTATGAGTGTTTGTGTGTGTAGGGGGCTATGTGTATGTGTGTGCAGGCATGAGTGTGTGGGTAGTTGTGTCTGTGTGTATGTTTGTGTGTTTATGTGTAGATGTATGTATGTATGTGTGTTTGTGTATGTGTGTGTGTACGTGCGTGTATGTATGCGTGTAAGTGTAGGATATTGACGCAACCTGGAGACGGTTGCGTCAAAATCTGAGGGTCTTTAGATGACATGTGTGTATGTGTTGGTGTGTGTGTGTATGTGTTTGTGTGTGTGTATGTGTTTGTGTGTGTGTATGTGTTTGTGTGTGTGTATGTGTTTGTGTGTGTGTATGTGTTTGTATATGTGTGTGTAGGTGTATGCATTTGTGTGTGCGTGTGTGTGTGTAGTTGTGTATGTATGCGCTTGTGTGTAGGATATGGACGCAACCTGGAGACGGCTTTCGCAAAGGAGCAGCATCGTAAGGCGGCCGGTCGACGGTGCTGCAGAGGGAGGCGGGGGGGGGGGGAATAAAATCATAGAACACCAGAAACAGTCAAATGAGAACAATAAGCAATGTGATTGCTCAAAAAATGCAAAGTATTTCAACCTTGAAAGACGCTGCATTTACTTTGAACTCAATGGCTGAAAAACAATCCACTATTGTGGACTACTATAAATCTAAACGCCCAGATTCGCATATGTTAAAATGATCTAAAATGGTCTGCATAGTAATGTTCTCTTTTCGTAAAATTACAAGAGTCATCTTGACTACCTTAGTATTTTTCTATTTGATTTTTGCTTCCCATATGTATTTCCCGGATTTTATGTTTTCTTGAAATAAAGTCCATTGAGATACGTAAAATCGGAGTTTCACAGTATAATATAAGAACAGAAGATGCTACATGACAGGAAACAAACTCAGCCAAAATTAGTTTTAAAGTGTTATTTCTAAGTTGGGGAAAATTCATTTTATCCCTCTCGTTTTAAGGGAAAAAATATGTTTTCGTTATTTTTGTCTGCATTTAATAGAGACGTACCGAGTACTCCGTAACTACTCGGTACTCGGCATACTCGGCCAATTTGCCGAGTACTCGGTACTCGGTCAAATTTTGATCAGATACTCGGCCAATACCGAGTAGTTGCAAAAAATTGAATATTGTCCAAGACAGATATTAAAATTTATAAAAAAGCGCAAGCATATTTAATATTCTGCAATCATTTACAATTCAAATTTAAATTTTGAGAATAATGAAGTTTTTAATGCTTCAACGGAATAAATCTTTATTTTAATGTCTCCAAAGTTAATAAAACTTATTTATTAAAAATTGTGCAAAAAGGTAAGTATAGAAAATATGGAATTTTTATATTAAAAATAGATTTTTGCTTCAAACAAAAATTAGTTATAAGATATATAAAAATTCCTTTGCTTAAAAAATAAAAGGAAATAAAACAACGTTAAAAGCATAGTGCAGGAACACTGTAGACACGTGTTTTGGCGTTACAGGGAATTCCTTTTTCAATGTGAACTTGTAGATTTAAAGGCATCCGACAAAAGTCGGATTTTTTTGTCGAATGTCTTTACATTCTTTAGCTCACATTTTATACACTGATAAAGACGTTCCTTGTAACGCAGAAACACGTGTGTGCAGTGTTCCTGCACATTTGTTTTATTTGCTTTTAAAAATTATTTATGTTTGGCGGACTAGAACTAAAATAGATAGGTATAGTTTGTCTTAATTCCAACTTGATTAATCATACCTTTTATTTATTTATTTTTAATTTTAAAATTTTTGACAAAAACAAAATTTTTTAAATAATGCGAAATTAAATTTCAGCAGGAATTTAGTTTTAAAAACTTTTATATATACAAAGAGGTCTATACTACTATTCCAATAAGTTCAAAATTGATTACGTGTGTGTCGGTGGTTCTTCTTAAAACATAATTGGTACTCGGTAACTCGACCGAGTAGTGAAAAGCCGAGTACTCTGTAACTCGGTACTCGGCCGAGTAGTGAAAGACCGAGTACTCTGTACTCGGCTACTCGGCCAAAGTGCTACTCGATACGTCTCTAGTATTTAATTAACATTTCAGTCATCAAACGCAGTGACAACTCAGAAAAATTAAGGTAGTGGTAACATAGAAAAAATGCCCCCACTTTAGATTTGTTGATTATTGATATTCAAACTTCACTGCTCAAAACAAGTAGGGGAGCAATCACACTAACGTGAAGAAACCATTGTGTAGCGTTGCAAGGTATAAAATAGAGTATACGGGTCATTCTTTACAAAGTGTAACTTTTCTGTCACACGCCTTTTACAGTAAAAACTTTAAGGAACAATTCAGTTCACAATGATTTTTAATTTCTTCAAAAATATATCTATTTAAACCTGCCAACAGTTTTTTAATACATTATCTTAGTATATTTTTGGTTCACAACATGCGAATTCTCGCCTCCGTGGCATGTCGCACACCTTGTGTGACTGTTAATGTTGCTTAATAACTTGTTTCATTAAAAGTATATACTTATTTATTGATTATTCTTTTTACAAGTGTCTCAAATACTAATTGTTTAGGTATATTTAATATTTTCATATTGTGTTTTAGCTCGTTTCAGTAGGACAAGAAGTCACACAATAAATGCTTACCTCCGTTACCTAAACACAAAATGCCATTCCTCGTTGACACGTGACAGTAATGACATCACATTTTATTTTCTATGACACAAGGGAGCCCCCTTGTTTATTTTCAGCCTTAGTTGAAGTTGTGAGATTTTTGTCGAAAAACAAAAAAATAGATTTTGCTTCAAAAGCTTAGTATTTGAATTTCTGGGATGTAAGTTAATGTAAAAAAAGAAGTGAACATGTTTTCATACGCTCAACATGTATGATTGTAGCAACGAAAAAAAAAACATATTTCACTGAAAAATGTATCCATTTGGAAAATTCTTCATCTCCGTGAATCTCACCTCCGTGACAGACCTCATCAATGTCATAATTTCTGAGGTGAAAATAAATGATGAAGGGGAAATACATCAATATGAAGCATTCTACAAAAATTATAAATTACCAGTATATCCTCAAATTTACTAAATACCATTTTTAACATGCATTTGAAACTACTAATTAAGCCGTACTTCAATTAAGAGAGCTTATTATTACTATGTTCCCACAAATCATAAAAATAGCTGGTTGTTTGCACAATTCACAAAATGACTACTTTGATATTAAATTGGCCTCGATTTTTTAATATTAAAAGTTTTTTTTCTTTTTTTATTTCCGTGAGCAAGCATTTAATTTTTTTTTTATTTATGAGTAAAATAATTGGAGCTTAGCTGCTCCATTGTTTATGGTTGCTTCTAGTAGGTAACACTTTCATGTAAGAATTTAAAAAAAAGATTTCGAAATTGAAAAATATTTGCGTCAAAAGTAACGTTTTCTGGATGATGATCCATATGTGGAAAAAAACAGAGCAATGTCTGAGATAGAATTAAAGAACACGCCTTTAGATCCGTTTATCAGTGCACTGTCATAAAGAAATACATCAATAATAGGCATTCTACCAAAATTAAAAATCGCCAGTATATCCTTAAATTTACTAAATAATATTTTTAATATACATTTGAAACTACTAATTAAGCCGTATTTTGATTGAGACCTTAATATTATATTCCCACTAATCATTAAAATAGCTGATTGTTTGCACAATTAACAAAATGACTACTTTGTTATTAAATTAGCCTCGATTTTTAAATATTAAATGTTTTTTTCTTTTTTTAAATTTCTATGAACAAGGCATTTTTTAAAGTTATCTTAAGTATAATGATGAGTAAAATAATTGGAACTTAGCTGGGCCATTGTTTATGGTAACTTCTAGTGAGTAACACGTTCACGTAAGAACGAAATAAAAAGAAATTAATTTGAATTGTGACCTCTTGAATTCAAATTATGTTTTTCGCAATCACGAGTGAGTATGTATGTAGGCGTGTGTGTTCATGTGTGTATGGAGGGGGGGATGTGTGTTTGGGTGTAGGGGGGTATGTGTATGTATGTGTAGGCATGTGTGTTTGTGTCTGTGTGCTTGTGTGCAGGCATGAGTGTGTGGGTAGTAGTGTGTATCAGTGTTTGTGTGCGTGGGAGCGGGGAATGTGTATGTGTGTGTAGGCATATGTGTTTGTGTCTGTGTGCAGGCATGAGTGTGTGGGTAGTTGTGTGTATATGTAGATGTCTGTATGTATGCATGTGTGTATGTGTTTGTGTGTGTGTATGGTTTTGTGAGTGTGTAGGTGTCTGTATGTATACGTGTGGGTAGTTGTGTGTATATGTAGATGTCTGTATGTATGCATGTGTGTATGTGTTTGTGTGTGTGTATGGTTTTGTGAGTGTGTAGGTGTCTGTATGTATACGTGTGTGTATGTGTGTAGGTGTATGTGTGTATATGTTTGTATATGTGTGTGTGCGTGCGTGTGTGTGTAGGACATGGATGCAACCTGGAGACGGTCTTCGCAAGAGGAGCAGCATCGTGAGGAGCCGGTCGACGCTGATGCTGCAGAGGGTGGCGGGGGGAAAATAAAATCATAGGACATCAAAACAGTCAAATAAGAACACTAAGCAATCGTGATTGCTCAAAAAAAAAAAAAAAAAAAAAGATAACAAAAGGATTCGAAATTGAAAAATATTTGCGTTCAAATGTTACGTTTTCTGGAGAATGACCCATACAAGTGTGTTAAGATGCAATACAGCAAAAAAGAAGCAGAAAACATTCGACTGGGAACTTCACTTTTAACAAACATGAAATGATGCCTCTCCAACATCGTCTGCTACAGTTCTTTGCGTTTGTCCGGGTTCCAGTCCCCCGATAAAACGTCAAGCCATGGAATCCGGTAAATTACGGTGTCGTGGCATTTTCCAATTAAAAAAAAAATTAATTTGAATTTTGACATCTTGAATTCAAATTATGTTTTTCGCAATCACGAGTGTGTGTATGTAGGGGTGTGTGTGGGGGTATGTGTGTTTGTGTGTGGGGGTATGTGTGTGTAGGCATGTGTGTTTGTGTCTGTGTGCTGGCATAAGTGTGTGGGTAGTTGTGTGTGCATGTGTGTGTGGGGGACGTGTATGTGTGTGCAGGCATATGTGTTTGTGTCTGTGTGCAGGCATATGTGTTTGTGTCTGTGTGCAGGCATGAATGTGTGGGTAGTTGTGTGTGTGTATGTTTTTGTGTGTGTGTAGGTGTCTGTATGTATGCGTGTGTGTATGTGTGTAGGTGTATGTGTTTGTATATGTGTGTGTGCGTGCGTGTGTGTGTAGTTGTGTATGTATGAGCGTGTGTGTAGGACATGGACGCAACCTGGAGACGGTTGCGTCCATGATTTTAGTCCCATTTTAGATCTCGGTAATCTTTGTGTGTGAGTGTCTGTTTTTGAATACCTTGGATTTTTTTTTCTAGTAAAGACATTTTTTTTAAGTAATAGTTTTTGTAGTTGATTTTTTTTGAATGCAGTTGACTGCAAAACATCTTTTACCTAATACTAAGCAAATGACTGCTCATATTTGTAGGATTGGTTTTGTGTTTATTTAGCGAAAAACATCCATTGATTTTTTTTAAAAATAAATTGTTGATTGCTTGCAACAAATTTGCATGCAAATAGTTTCAAAAAATTATTTATTTTACTAAATTTAAAAACTTATGAGGTTCCTCAAACCTTGACGAATATAAAAATTCAAAGCATCAAATTCATCCATGCTATTAAAAATACATTTATTTTTCAAAGCTTTTTTAATGCTGGAATACAAAAATGCGTGCTCATGTTTTATGCTACTTTTTTTCTACATTAATCATAAGTAGAAGAAATAAAAAAAAAGAGTTTAAAATTTCTTTTTAGGACTTCAATGTAGGAAACGTTCTGGGGGAGAATTCCCGAACTCCATCCCTTCCTCCAACGTCGTCAAATATTAGTTCAAGTTTAGCGCATTTAAAACATTAACTGTCGAAAAATTTCCAGGGGGACAGAACCCAAACTACTTCTTTTTCTTTAGTCATCAAAGATGATGTTTAATTGCGTTTTCAAGACTTAAACTTCAAAAAACTCTCCGAGTGAGAGCCACCTAAGTTGCAACCGCTTCATTATCACCAGCCAAAAGTCATTGAAGCTCATCAAAACTTTCGGGACCTGAACTTTAAAAACTTCGCGGGATGCATCCGCCCTCCCGATTTCCACCCTGCACCACCATTATTGAAAATCGTCCAAAGATACCGTTTTTGAGGGTTCAATTTCGAAAAATTTCAGAGGATATTTGATATTTCAGAGGTATATTTATTTTTCAGGTTCCGGCCGATGACGGCATCAAAGGGAAAAGATGCTGGTGAAAAAGTTGGAGAGACAGCCGGCAAAGGTGGAGGTGGCTCTGGTTCGGACTTCGCACCTCCACACTCCAGGGTCCGCCGATTCTACGGTGGTGGTGGAGGCCCTGGTGGTTTTGGAGGGCCTGGCGGTTATGGCGGTGGAGGTCCTGGTGGTTATGGAGGACCTGGCGGTTATGGCGGTGGAGGTCCTGGTGGTTATGGAGGACCTGGCGGTTATGGCGGTGGAGGTCCTGGTGGTTATGGAGGACCTGGCGGTTATGGCGGTGGAGGTCCTGGTGGTTATGGAGGACCTGGCGGTTATGGCGGTGGAGGTCCTGGTGGTTATGGAGGACCTGGCGGTTATGGCGGTGGAGGTCCTGGTGGTTATGGAGGACCTGGCGGTTATGGTGGTGGTGGAGGCCCTGGTGGTTATGGCGGTGGAGGCCCTGGTGGTTGTGGCGGTGGTGGAGGGCCCGGTGGTTATGGAGGCTATGGTGCTGATGGTGCTGGTGCTCCTCCTCCTGCCGATGCAGGTGGTGGTGGAGCTTCTGGTGGTAGTCATAGTGGCGACAGGACCATAACAAACACTATCAGTGGCGGCTATGGAGGCTATAGTGCTAACGGCTATCCTAGCCCCGCTGAATCTGTAGGTTACCAATTCAGGAGGCCCATGCCCGGCAATCCGTGGTTTCCTCAACGCTAAAGGTGGAGTTGGTAGCGCTGGTGTTAGTCCTGGAGGTCACGTTCTTAGTGTGCTGGTGTCATCAAGAATCATCATCAGAGGGGTCCGAACCCCACAGATCCTCCCATCCCCTGCGATGTTCATGCTCCAGGTCAACCAACAGGTACTTCGAGCAGCGCTTGCCAAGGACAACCCTACTTTCATGTTCTTTTACTGATAAATAAATCGATTTTTTGTAGTTCGGTTACTCATTCGTAAAACGACATTAACAAGCAGTCAAAATGTATCGTTTTTAAAATACGGTACTTTCAGTTCATGTTAGACGAGTCATGGGGGTATCCCCAAATATACTTTTCAAACATTTTTCAAAATCACTGCAAAATGTGTCACAAATTGTATCAATTTGTCACACATTTTGTCTCACATGTAAGACACTTACGGTTATCCTGGCGCTAACGCTGTAGGGTACCAATTCAGGAGGCCAATGCCCGGCAATCCTTGGCTTCCTGCACGGTGAAGGTGAAGTTGGTAGCGTTGGTGGTAGTCCTGGAGGTCCTGCTTTTAGTGGCAACGGCGCTGGTGGAATCAAGAATCATGCTCCAGATCAACCAACAGGTACTTCCAGCAGCGCTTGCCAAAGTCAACCCTACTTTCATGTTCAGTTACTGACTAATAAATCGATTTCTTGTAGTTCGCTTACTCATTCGAAAAACAACATTAACACGAAGCCGAAATGAATCTTTCTTAAAATAAGGTACTTTCAGTTCATGTTAGCGTGGCAGTAAGCCACGTCTTCGTCTGACGAGTCATGGGGGTATCAACAAATATACTTTCCAAACATTTTTCAAAATTACTGCAAAGGATGTCACAAACTGGTACTTCTCACACGTGAAACATCACAGCCAAAGTTGTCAAAGTACCAACGTACTGGTAACTAAAGTAAATTTAGCACACCAGCAAGAGTCCGCCGCCGTGGTATAGTTTAATTCGTCAATTGGGAGTAAAGCTTGGGTATTAAGCAGTAAGTTACCACCCTTAAGCCAGGGCTGAGGCAGAATTACACGCAATAAACCGACATCCCGGTTATATCATCCAGAGACTGCAGTTCTGCATGTAATAGCAGTTTTACCTTAGCCCTGGCTTAAGGGTAATAACTTACTGCTCAATACCCAAGCTTTGCCTTCAATTGATGAGTTGAACCGTACCATTGCTGCAGACTCTAGCTGGTGTGTGCTAGATTTACTTTATCTACCAATTTGTTGACACTATCAGCTCTAATAAGATGACATTTGCCTCTGGTTCGCTTATTTGTCTATTCCAGACTGATGAGTCTATAACAAGGACGTAATTGCAGTCTCTGGATGGTACGACCGGACTGTCGGTATATTGCACGTAGTTCTGGGGCCGTAGGTCGGGCTTAAGGATGGTAACTTAATGCTCAATGCTTGTTACATTGTTTCAAATCTTCTAACATAGCGAAAAAAAAAATTATTTGAATTTTTGGCATCTTGAATTCAAATTATGTTTGTCGCAATCACGAGCGTGTGTGTGTGTGAATGCGCGTGTGTGTTTGTGTAGGAACATGTGTTTGTGTAGGCGCATGTGTTTGTGTAGGCGCATGTGTGTGGGTGCGTGTGTGTGTATGTATGCATGTGTGTGCGTGTTGTGTATGCAGTGCTGTGTGTGTAGGCGTTCGTGTGTGTGTGTGTGTATATGTAGGCATATGTGTTTGTCTCTGTGTGGAGGCATGAGTGTGTGTATGCGTGTGTGTGCAGGAGTGTGTGTTTGTGTCCGTGCACAGGCGTGAGTGTGTGTGTATATGTATGCGTGTAAGTGTAGGATATGGACGCAACCTGCAGACGGTTTTCGCAAGAGGAGCAGCATCGTGAGGCCAATCGACGCGGCGGTGGTGCTGGCAGAGGGTGCTGGTGGGAAAATAAAATGATTGGAATTCAAAACAGTCAAGTGAGAACAATAAGCAATCGTGATTGCTCAAAAAAAAAAAAATTAATTTGAATTTTGACATGTTGAATTCAAATTATGTTTTTCGCAATCACAAGTGTGTGTACGTAGGCGTGTGTGTTTGTGTGTGGGGGTATGTGTGTTTGTGTGTAGGGGTATGTGTATGTGTGTAGGCATGTGTGTTTGTCTGTGTGCTGGCATAAGTGTGTGGGTAGTTGTGTATATGAATGTGTGTGGGGGGGGGTATGTGTGTGTAGGCATATGTGTTTGTGTCAGTGTGCAGGCATGAATGTGTGTATGTGTGTGTGTGGGGGGGGGTATGTGTGTGTAGGCATATGTGTTTGTGTCAGTGTGCAGGCATGAATGTGTGGGTAGTTGTCTGTATGTATGTGTTTGTGTGTGTGTGTGTGTAGTTGTGTATGAGTGCGCGTGTGTGTAGGACATGGATGCAACCTGGAGACGGCTTTCACTATAGGAGCAGCATCGTGAGGAGCCGGTCGACGGTGATGGTGCGGAGGGTGGCGGTGGGAAAATAAAATGATAGGACATCAAAACAGTCAAATGAGAACAATAAGCAATGAGCGTGATTGCTCAAAAAAAAAAAAAAAAAAATGAAATCAACCTTAAAAACTGACAATGGCACATAACCTCAAAAGCGTATCATCTGAGACTTGGGATGTGAACCTACCACGGCTGTTCGTTAACGTTGCCATTTTATTAAAATTTTGTATTATTGCGGTTTCGAAACTTGAGACGGTGAATCAGTCTTGAGAGGGATCAAGTTCTCGTTTATGGATTGAAATTTTCACCATGTTGAACGTGATTGGTACATTTACAACAAGAATCATTTTTTCCTCTCTATGAATGGGCCACTGGTAAGGGAACAGTGGGATATTGGGAGACGCTCTAAAGAAAAAAAAATTATAATTTGAACTTTGACCTCTTGAATTCAAATTATGTTTTTCGCAGTCACGAGTGTGTGTGTGTGTATGTAGGCCCGTGTGTTTGTGTGTGTGGGGGGTATGTGTATGTGTGTAAGCATGCGTGTTTGTGTGTTTGGGTAGTTGTGTGTATGTGTGTTTGTGCGTGTGGGGTATGTGTATGTGTGGGTAGTTGTATGTATGTTTAGGTGCGTGTTTGTGTGTCTATGTTTAGGTGTCTGTATGTATGCGTGTGTGTATGTGTTTGTGTGTGTAGGTGTATAGGTGTATGTGTGTGTGTGTGTAAGTGTAGGTAGTTGTGTGTATGTTTAGGTGTGTGTTTGTGTGTGTATATTTAGGTGTCTGTAGGCATGCGTGTTTGTGTGTTTGGGTAGTTGTGTGTATGTGTGTTTGTGCGTGTGGGGTATGTGTATGTGTGGGTAGTTGTGTGTATGTTTAGGTGCGTGTTTGTGTGTGTATAATTAGGTGTCTGTATGTATGCGTGTGTGTATGTGTTTGTGTGTGTAGGTGTATAGGTGTATGTGTGTGTGTGTGTAAGTGTAGGTAGTTGTGTGTATGTTTAGGTGTGTGTTTGTGTGTGTATATTTAGGTGTCTGTATGTATGCGTGTGTGTATGTGTTTGTGTGTGTAGGTGTATGTGTGTGCGTGTGTGTGTGTGTAGGTGTATGTGTAAGTGTAGGCAAGTAAGTGACGCAACCTTTAGACGGTTTTCGCTATAGGAGCAGCATCGTGAGGCGGCCGGTCGACGGTGATGCTGGCAGAGGGTGCTGGTGGGAGAATAAAATCAGCGTAACATCAAAAACAGTCAAGTGAGAACAATAAGCAATCGTGATTGCTCAAAAAAAAAAAAAAAAAAAAGTTGTATCACGGCAACATGTTATTTCTATTAAATAGAGCTTCGAATGCACATCGTACGCAAAACATATGGAAGCAGTCTTTAAACGACAAGAATCAAGGCGAAATTAAAGGCCCATGGGGCACAGGCCCAGGGCACCAACGTTAGGGGCGCACCAAGCCTGTAAGTGAAGCTATAATTGGACTCATTTCATATCGCACAAAAAAGCAAGATGTCAATATTAAATCTACGAAAAAAATCCTCTTTTTCTATAAAATTTAATCTCTTAATTTTCTAGAAAATTTAATCTCTTTTGCAAAGCCCAGAACCACTCCAATTTTAGTCTATATTTACACCAAGATAGTTTTATTATTTCCGCCTTACTGCAACATGGGCGCCCATATGCAAAATTGTAAGGGGGGGGCTAAGATTTTTTAACCATGGTTTAGCAGGATATTTTTCCCGTGGAAGCCGATTTAAAGACATATTAGAGTCATTTAAATTTGACATTTTTAATAACTAATTCATTAATGGCTGGAGAAGAAATGCTTTTGCATTTATGGAAAGAAAAAAGTACTAAAAGCAAGGAAGCTCTAATTTCTAAAGGGGGGTTCAAGCCCCCCTGCCCCCTTTATGGGCGCCCTTGTACTGCAACCGGCAAACCGGTTTGACGACATCTTATAATCAGTGGTAATCCCATAGGGTATAACTCCATATGCGCCGTATACTCTCTCAAACATTTTTTTTAGACATATAGCGCGTACCCTCAAGCTTCATAAATTTTCATATATTGACATACTATGTGTATGATCACATACGAGGGCTGCTCAGAAAGTATTGAGACTGAATTTTTCATGAAAAAACATACATACTGTTGGGCGTCAAAGTAAGTTTCTAAATTCAAAAACTCTTACCATACATTTAACTTCTTCAACGCTTCCAAAAGTCGCGGGGCAATGAACTATGGTCTTCAGATATTCCTTCCATTTCTTCGTGTAGAAATTGTGACACAAGCAACTTGGACAAACACTTGAACTTTTAGCTGAGAACAATTTAATTATAGCGCATAAACTGCAATGTTAGTTGCAAACAAAACTTGTTAGTTAATAAATACAACATGAAGATTTTTATAACGAACTCGCGCGAAATGTGAAGGACTGTGAACTGTTACATACAGCGATAAAATTCTAAAGACTGCCACATACTAGGAACAACTGCCACGAGGTGCGCAAGTCCGGCTAATTTATAGAAACTTAACTACTCAGTTCAGTTCAGTTCTTAAGTGTTTTCCACACATACATTCCTATTCCTATTCCTATTCAGAGTCACAACTGACTACTACTGTATTTATGTCGAGGACTGCATACTAAGTGCCTTGCCTCCATTATTTTATATACCGATAGATGGCAGCACCATCACCGGATTGAACAGTTAATGAGAATTTAGAACTAGTCCAGGAGCTAATAGCTACCTGGTGCTAGCACTCCCAGAGGTATTGTTTTACTTGGAGGACATTGAGACCACGAGCCTATTTAACGTCGCCCAGTCCCCTTTAATGACGACGGTGGATCTTCGACCATCGAGGATCGAACCCGAGACCCTCCGGGCCCGAGTCCAATGCCTTACCGATCAGGCTACCACGGCCGAATCCGGCTAATTTATAGAAACTTAACTACTCAGTTCAGTTCAGTTCTGAGGTGTTTTCCACACATACATAAAAAGGTTTTGAGTCAATTTCCTTCGAAATATGCTCCTTTGACAGTAACACACTTGACCCAACGATGTTTCCAGTCCCTCGAAACATTTCTGGAACTCAGACTTTGGGATGGCCTGAAGCTGCTGCGTCGAGTCCTGTTTCATGGTTTCAATGTCCTGAAACCGGTGTCATTTTAAGGTGTTCTTGATCTTGGGAAAGAGGAAGAAGTCTGGAGGTGAAGCATCCAGCGAGAGGACGCCCGCAACACTGGTCGTTTTCTGCAGATCGTTTTTTCATTATCTTGTAGGTTTTGTTGCCGGTTTTACCGAGCTTAAAGTGAAAATTGATGCAGATTCGCAGCTCCGTGTTTTCACACATTTTCCGTTTTCGACGACCGCACGCAAACACTCCACATGAAAGAAGTCAGCGTGACTGAATAGTTCGCTGTGCAACCTGCCGATCTTTGTGAGACTAGGTGAAACATGCGCGTGCATGATGCGCACAGTCCCCCCGCTAGGGGTTTTCTGGAATAAATAGAATACATGGGCCGTGGTAGCCCGATCTGTAGAGTGTCGGATTCGGGGCCGGAGGGTCCTGAGTTCGAACCTCGATGGTCGAAGACCCACCGTCGTCATTAAAGGGGACTGGGCGACGTTAAATAGGCTCGTGGTCTCCATGTCCTCCAAGTGAAACGATACCTCTGGGGGTGCTAGCACCAGGTAGCTATTAGCTCTTGCACTAGTTCTAAATTCTCATTAACTATTCGATCCGGTGATGGTGCTGCCATCTATCGGTATATAAAATAACGGAGGCAAGGCACTTAGTATGCAGTCCTCGACATAAATACAGTTGTAGTCAGTTGTGACTCTGAATAGGAATAGGAATAGGTGAAACATGCGCGTGCGTGATGCGCACAGTCCCCCCGCTAGGGGTTTTCTGTAATAAATAGAATACATTCAGTCTCGATACTTTCTGAACGGCCCTCGTACGCATATTGTGCGTAGTGGATTACTGAGAGTATACCCTCAGAAAAATTGATGGGGACATCACTGCTTATAATGTTTACCAGCTGCGTCGCCCGGCTTTGCACGGTCCACCTCGAAAATCAAAGTTATGTCAAGCGACACGTGTTCAGCACTTAGGCTTGGGGGAAAAAAAATTGCGGCAGATTGCGGAACAATAACCAAAAAGTAAACATTTTAAATCCCCCAAATACAGGAGAAGTTTTTTTTAAAAAACCTAGAATTTTATTTGCTCATATTCGAGACGAAAAATGGCAACGGATCTTTCGCCTCAATGATTTTCTTCACACCATAGACTAATAATAAGAGTAGACAGAGCTTTCCCGGACTAGCTGATGAAAAAATTGGTTCATGGATACATCATGTGACTGGTGGAAGGCTTGGCGAAAGCTTTGGCAGCATGGTTGCTAGATGGCAGGATTATCTATAGTTTGGCACTCGACATGCATTTTAAGACGTAGTGTGTTTTTATTATAATTTCTTTTCCAGGTGCAGAGATGATTGAACTGTTTTTCTTTTAGGTATGCATTATTTTGACATTAGTAATAAGTTTTTGATCACAGTTTTCAGTCACTTTTATTTCATTTGGAACTGCTACGTCAGCGCTGGCGTGAACGTAATGGCGTAAACGTTTTGCGTTAACGCAAAATTGTACTAATCGGTATTTTAAATTGAAATTGTAGGTCAAAATATTACCGTTTGCCGATTCTTTTTGGGCGCTTGCATCTTTAATTGCTTAGAGAGTTATTGAAATTGAATAAAGAAAATGCACAATACTGTCTAAACGAAAAACTCGCTATATTAACAAAATATTTACAACTTAGAATAACAAATTTACAAATCGGACACCCTAAAAGATCATTCTTCCGTATTCCAACAATTCTATTTATTTCATTTCTCGCTCGCGTTGATCGTCTGCTACGATCAACGCCCGCTGTTGCTAGGATATCCACCAGTCACATGGTTTGGTTTATGAGCAGCAAAAGGGTTGCCATAGCTCGGTCTACTCTTATTATTAGTCTATGCTTCACACTATAAATTTTAATAAAAGCATTGTTGTAGAAAGTTGAGATGAAGCACTGAATAATCATTTAAATGGAGGAAAGCCTTCGAAAAATAGGGATTTTATGTCAAAATCTAAGTGTCATAATTAATAGTTTTTAATAGATATCTCCGCTAATTATTATCGGGGGAGTATGTTAAAAAGCCAAACATAAAGACGGGAAGATTACGAATCTATCGATACCTGGTTCGATGGCCAGTTCACTGTCGTTCGGGAGAAGAAGCTTGGACATAGATACATAGGTACATACGCTCAGTTTTTAATTGTATAAGATAACTAGCAGCCGAAGGCGGCTGCGGTGGACTGCTGAGGATGTAAGCAACTGCAAAGCACTATGTTCCACTGTACCTTCAAAGCAGAATTTTTAAACCAAGAATCAAAAGTTGCACAAAAGTTATGAATGAAACATATGACCATTACATGACTGCAATTGATAAAGTTTCTAATTTATGCCTCAAATTAAAAAAAAAAAAACTTAACAGCTAAATTATAGCAAAAAATTATAATCTAGTGTGGACCCCTCACTACTTCCTTTTCCGATTATTAAATAATCATTTTTTAAAATAATTCAAAAGAATGGATGCATGTAATGTACAAGCGTTAGAAGCAATACTTCTTAAATCCATAGCGTTTTACAAATTTTCTCACACTCATAAACTTTACTAAATATTCCAAATGCTTCCAGCTTTTTTTACTTCCTTTTACAAAAAAAGGAAGTATTGTATTCGCGAAAAAATTTTCACTCAAAGATCGGCCTTCATTTCCATTTTTCTCACCCCCGAACGAATGTTGAGTTTTTTTTTCAACCCGACCACACGTGGATAAGCGCCTAAGAACCTACAGACACCCGAAATATCAATTTTGACGACCCCAGGGTTAATTACAAAGAATTTTCTCGTGACGTCTGTATGTACGTATGTATGTGTGTATGTGTGTATGTATCTCGCATAACTCAAAAACGGTATGTCCTAGAAAGTTGAAATTTGGTACGTAGATTCTTAGTGGGACCTAGTTGTGCACCTTCCCTTTTGGTTGCATTCGGATGCTCCAAAGGGGGTCTTTTGCCCCTTTTTGTGGGGAAATCATCGTTAATTTCGATGTAAACTCAAGTGGTGTTATAATTTGTCGGACACTTAGCGATATATCGTCAGTCTTTTGGTCGCCAAGTTTTGTCGCATCAGCTCGTTTTTAAAGATGTTCAATTCATTATCTTTTTCTACATTACATTTTTTAACGGAACTCTGTAAAGCGCACCAACGCGTCCCGTGCGCGTAGGTTCGCATAACGAAAACAACTTCAATAACAATTTTTTGACGAATATTATCTAACGTTGGAACTAACTTATATTCTATTGTGTTTAGCATGAGAAACAAAGATCAAAGTTCAGTATTTCGTATTAAATTATTAAACTGACCGATTTCTATTTTTACGCTTTTTATGCCAGAACATTTCACAACTTAGCACAACTTGATTCAGCCAACCATGAGTCATAGCTTGCTCAAATCTTCTGCGAACAGTCGCATGTTGATTTCCAAACCTTTCGCAACGTCAAAAAGAAAAAAGAAAGAAAAAAAATATATAAAAAAACAACGCCGATTTAGTATTAAACAGTTACATAATTCTTTTGCTTCCAATTGTTTGGGATAATTTCACACACACATACAATATATACATATATATATACAGGGAGAGAAATGGAGCTCGGACACATAGCGTGGATCCGGACCACGTCAAAATGAAATTGTTTTTCATTTTCCTCGTCATCTGCAGCATCACGTAAGTTCAATGTTTTTTTTTTCCTTGTACAAAGTACAGGAAATACTGAATTCGCGAAGGAATGTGCAGTCTTTTTCACACTTTCCGTCACCCACGAATGATTGTTAAGCGAAAAAAAATAAATAAATAAAATTAAATTAAAAAAAAAAAATTGAATTTTGACATCTTGAATTCAAATTGTGTTTTTCGCAATCACAAGTGCGTGTATGTAGGCGTGTGTGTAGGCATGTGTGTTTGTGTCTGTGTGCTGCCATAAGTGTGTGGGTAGTTGTGTGTATGAATGTGTGTGGGGGGGGTATGTGTATGTATGTGTAGGCATATGTGTTTGTGTCTGTGTGCAGGCATGAATGTGTGGGTAGTTGTGTGTTTGTGTATGTGTGTGTAGATGTATGTGTGTTGGTGTATGTGTGTATGTGTTTGTGCGTGTACGTGTGTAGTTGTGTATGTATGAGTGTTTGTGTAGGATATTGACGCAACCTGGTGACGGCTTTCTCTAGAGGAGCAGCATCGTGAGGAGCCGGTCGACGGTGGTGCTGGCAGAGGGTGCTGGCGGGAAAATAAAATGATAGCACATCAAAACACTCAAATAAAAGCAATAAGCAATCGTGATTGCTCAAAAAAAATCAAGGATTACAGTAAAACTATGCTCGAATAAGTACAATATAGCAGTGGTGCACATGGATCCCCATTGGTCCAAATTGGTCTCCAAGGGGTGTGTTAGGGTGTTTCAAAAGAACTTTTTTTCAGCAAGAGCCCAGGACACATTCTATTTTTGTAGACTTACTATTAGTATTGTGCTGTAAAAGTTTCAGCTTCTAACTCAAATTTAAGTCAGTGCTCAATGACCCCTTCATTTAACATTAGCCGTAGCACAGAAAATGCCATAAGTTTAGAAACATGTAATTTCCCCAGCTGATTTTTTTTGT
This sequence comes from Uloborus diversus, assembly GCF_026930045.1. Classification (NCBI taxonomy): domain Eukaryota; kingdom Metazoa; phylum Arthropoda; class Arachnida; order Araneae; family Uloboridae; genus Uloborus; species Uloborus diversus. The sequence goes on along the minus strand of NW_026557987.1, from coordinate 5,730,570 downwards.
AAATAATTATATTTTATTGCAACGTACAGTATACTCCCGATTATCCGTGTGCGGATTATCCGGTTTGCGGATTATCCGTGCATCATTTCGGAATCACACTTTTCTAAAGCTTCGATGATGTTATCGATAACATCATTGAGGAAGTTTAAGAAATCGAACGTTTCGAATCATTTGACGCTGAACATGTCGAAGAGTGGTTTAAAAGCGACGAATGTGAATCAGGATTTCAATGTCTAACTGACGAAAATATCGTTGAACTACTTACTGAATCAAACGCAAGTGATGATAACGAAGATGAAGAATATGAAGAAAATACAATTTCACATTCTACTGCTCTACAATCTGTAGAACATTTATTGGATTACATGAGTGAAAGAAGTTACGATTACGGAGAAATAATTGTAGTAAAAAAAAATCGTACGGTCATAAGCAACAATTTAAACAAACAAAGAAAAAAAAATGTATCACCGATTTTTTTTAAGCAAAATAAATTTCGAAGAAAAGTTCCTGGTTTGTGTGAGTATATATATATATATTATTTAGTTTTTTTTAATTTCCCCGTAGATAGTTAACCTGCATATTCCTTAAATGATTTTCCGGATTATCCGTGTTTTTCGATTATCCGTGCTACGCCGCCCGGTGATTAGCACGGATAATCGGGAGTATACTGTATATGCATATTACAGTCGAACCTCCATACATCGAAGCAGCAAATTACCGGAAAAAATTCGATATATAGAAAAGATCTTATTATATCGTACAAATCTCCTAAAATATTAAAATTAAAGCTAATTTTCGTGTACGAAACCCAGTTTCTAATGTATACGAGCATCGGATTAAATTCATTCTTCGGCAACTAACTTGATCCGCAGCATTAGGAGTGTTTCGTTTTGACAACGTAATCGAGAGAAAAGTAAAAATCAATACTTAACTTGAATAATTTTTACTGAAGCTAAAAAGACTAGGAATGACAATTAAAAGACAAAAGGGACAAACTGAGAACGGATATTACAGTGTTGCTGGTAACAACATAGATTTGAAATAAACTTGAGGGAATTTAAGAACAAAGAACGAAACAACGACCTATCTACACACCCCTCAACCCCAGATTCCTTCTGAGGTTTCGTAGCAACCTTTAGTGAACATAATATTCTCTCCTAACCTTCATTTTTCATGATACAGTCTGAAGTGGAAAAAAAAAATCTACGAATGTCTCGAAAAAAATTTCGATACATAGCAATATTTTGATATAGAGAAACAATTTTTCTATGTAATAAACATAGAAATTTGCTAGGATTTCGATATATAGAAAATCTCGATATGTGGAAGTTCGATATATGGAGGTTCGACTGTACTAGTGTATATTACAATACAATGTAGCGTTGCTTTTTCAATTCAATGCATTTTTTAACCCCCTCCCCAAACTAATGAAGTTGGGGCATAGGATTGAGCACCCCCTTTCAGTTGAAATAGGAAACTAAAATTCTTCCTGTACATAACTATCCACAAGTATAAAAATATTGAGGGGTGTCCTGGGGTATCAAGGAGGAACTTTTTTTTTTTTTGAGCAATCACGATTGCTTATTGTTCTCATTTGACTGTTTTGAATTCCTATCATTTTATTTTCCCACCGCCACCCTCTGCACCATGACCCGTCGACCGGCTCCTCACGATGCTGCTCCTCTTGCGAAAACCGTCTCCAGGTTGCGTCCATGTCCTACACACACACACACACAGACACACCTACACACACATACACACACTCATGCCTGCGCACAGACACAAACACACACTCGTACACACACACACTCATGCCTGCACACAGACACAAACACATATGCTTACATACACACACACGAACGCCTACACACACAAGGCACTGCATACACAACACACACACATGCATACATACAGACACACACACGCACCCACACAAACACACACTCATGCTTGCACACAGACGCAAACACACACTCCTACACACACACATACACACACTCATGCCTGCACACAGACACAAACACATATGCTTACATACACACACACGAACGCCTACACACACAAGGCACTGCATACACAACACGCACACACATGCATACACACACACACACGCGCACCCACACACATGCGCCTACACAAACACACACACATGCGCCAACAGAAACACATACGTGCATTCATAGACACTCACACGCTAGTGATTGCGAAAAACGTAATTTGAATTCAAGATGCCAAAAATTCAAATTAATATATATATATTTTTTTTACATGTGATTTTGAACTACCCAAGGGTGCGTGTCAATGAAAGAATAAATTCGAGGTTTATGAGATGTAAATAAGGGTTCATTAGCCATTCGCCTGAATTGCATTTGAATCGATTATTTCAGAAAGGGTGTAAGTCCCCCCCCCCTTTTTTTTTCTCAAAATTAAGTTAACTGCGATTTTACCGTATTTGTATACAGAGAAATCGACTAGTGTAGCAGGATCAATCCTTGAACAACAAAACACTTAATTTACAGGTCACATTGTTCGTTTTTTGCACGGAATGCATTAGCCCCGGGCTTATGCCCTTTCTGCACTAAACGCGAATAAAGGAATAGTAAGACGAAATGTGAATACATGGAAACTTCGGTAACTCGACTACCCCGGTAACACGACATTTATTTTTCTTACGAGCTGCGTCGTCCGGCTTTGCACGGTCCACCTCGAAAATAAAAGTTATGTCAAGTGACGCGTGTTCAACAATCACGCTTTAACAAAAGAAAAAAAATAAATAAATAAAATAAAATAAATAAATAAATAAAATAATAATAATAAAAAATAATAAAAAAATAAATCAGTAACATTTTGAGGAAAGACTTCGAAAAATAGGGATTTTATGCCGAAATCTAAGTATCATATTTAATAGCTGCGTTCAGCCTGTACTTAAGAAAGCATGAACGTTTTTAATCCTCAAAAATGTGATTTCTTTCTGAATTAAAATATCGTTACTCGTCCATCAATCTCAGTCTTTGCTGAGAGCTACGTATACTCGTCTTTACGCGAAGTTCCTTTTTCCTAAATCTATGACAGCTCTGTCGAGGGTTGTGTGATACGTATTATTGTAAAATATAAATTATCATTTACAATGTTACAATTTTACTCTATTTACAGTTTTACAACTTTCAATTTAAAATTTTACGACTAATAATTTACAATTTACTGCAACTTTAAAACTACTACCTAACGTAACTGATTAAGTTTGGTTTTAAAAATTAATTCCGTATATAGTTCAATTAGTGTTTAACTTAGGATTCGATGGGTAGTCGGTTTAGTTAAGTAGTTTATAGGAGGCACCGACTTCAAAAAGAGAACAAAAATTAAGAAGGTTAATTAAATAGGTAAAATTAAGAAGGGTAATTAAGAAATGGTATGTAATTAGTTAGTTATTAAAATAGTTTCCCGTACAGTAATTAAAATCAACGTTTATTTTTAATAATTAGGTGTTTAGTTTAGTTGATTTTTGTACTGGAATTGTAAAATGAATTTCATTTCTAGATTAGGGTAGGAAACAGTATGTAAATGTAATCAGTTATTTTTTGCTTTTTAGTTTCTAGGTGTTTTTTGAAGGAGATTTTTTTTTATTTAAAAATAATTTTCTTTACTACAGATCAGTTTAAAAGTTTGCGGATTTTTAATTCAAATACAAAAAGTGCAAATGTTTTATGATTCAAAAACTCCGTGTATCCAATGCGTTCCTCTATATTTATCAGAAAAAGAAAAACTTAAGAAAAAAAAAGCTTAAGATTTCATTTTAGGATTTCATATTAGGAAAAGTTTTGGGGGACAGTTCCCAAACTCCATCCCTTCTTCCAACGTCGTCAAAGATGTCCAAGAATAGCGCATTTAAAGCTATAACTGTCCAAAAATTTCCGGAGGGACAGAGTCCAAACTGCTTCTCTTCCCAAATCATCGAATATGATCTTTAATTGCGTTTTCAACTCTTAAAACTTCAAAAACTTTCCGCGGAGGACCACCTAAGGCCCTTCATTATCACCACACAAACCTCATTGAAGTTCATTCAAAATTTCACCTTTCGGGACCTTGATTAAAAAAACTTCACAGGATGCGCCCCCGACTTCCGCCCTGCGCCGACATTTTTGAAAATCGTCCAAAAATTTCGTTTTTGAGGATTCAATTTTGAAAATTTTCAGAGGATAACCTATTTATTTGTTTTTTAGGTTTCGGCCGATGACGGCATTGGAAGGAGAAGATGCAGGTGAAGAAGTTGAAGAAGCAGGCGGTGCTGGTTCGGACTACACACCTTCACATTCCAGAGTCCGCCGTTTCTACCACCATGGCGGTGGTGGCGGCCCTGGTGGTTATGAAGGCTATGGCGGTGGTGGAGGCCCTGGCGGTTACGGAAGCTATGGTGATGGGGGCCCTGGTGGTTATGGAGGCTACGGTGCTGATGGTACTGCTGCTTCTCCTAGTGATGGAGGTTCTAGTGGTGGCAATGGAGCTCCTGGTGGCAGTTCTAGTGGCGCCAGGACAATAATATCCACCATAAGTGGAGGTTCTGGTGGCACCAGGACCATAACATCCACCATAAGTGGCGGTTACGGAGGCTATAGTCTTGATGGCGGTGGAGGCCCTGGTGGTTATGGAGGCTTTGGTGGTGGGGGCCCTGGCGGTTATGGCGGTGGTGGGGGGCCCCAGTGTTTATGTAGGTTATTGTGCTGATAGTACTTGTGCTCCTCCAACCGACGGAGGCTCTAGTGGTGGTGGTGGAGGTGCTGGTCAATTTGGTGGCAGTTCTAGTAGCACCAGGACCATAACAAACACAATCAGTGGCGGTTATGGAGGCTATAGTGCTGGTGACGCCAGCGGCTATCCTGGAGCTAATTCAGGAGGCCCATGCCCGGCAATCGTTGGTTTCCTCAACGCTAAAGGTGGAGTTGGTAGCGCTGGTGTTAGTCCTGTAGGTCACGTTCTTAGTGTGCTGGTGTGATCAAGGTTCATCATCAGAGCGGACAGAACCCCACTTATCCTCCCATGCCCTGCGACGTTCATGCTCCAGGTCAACCAACAGGTACTTCCAAAAGCGATTCCCAAGGACAACTCTACTTTCATGTTCTTTTACTGACTAATAAATCGATTTTTTGTAGTTCGCTTACTCATTCGTAAAACGACATTAACACGCAGCCGAAATGTATCGTTTTTAAAATACGGTACTTTCAGTTCATGCTAGATGAGTCATGGGGGTATCCCCAAGTATACTTTTCAAACATTTTTCAAAATCACCGCAAAATGTGTCACAAATTTATACTTCTCACACGTAAAACATTTCATGCAATACACCGACTGCCCGGTCATGCCATCCAGATAGACTGCAGTTTCATCCTTGTGATGGACTCATTAGTCTGTGATAGACAACAACGCGGCTGAAGGCAGATGTCATCTCATTGAAGTTGAAGGTACTATCAAACTGGTCGCTAAAGTAAATCTAGCGCACCGGTGAGAGTCCGCCGCCATGGTATGGTTCAACTCGTCAATTGGTGGCAAAGCTTCATTATTAAGTAGTAAATTACCACCCTTAAGGGGGTCACAGCACCTTTCAAACATTTTTTTTAAATTTAAGTAAATTTAATCTTTCTTTGAAACCATAACATGCATACTTATTTCGTAATCAAAAATTTATTTTCAAAATTTAAAAATATTGCATACTTTTTTTGAAAATTCAAAAAATTGAAGAAAATTTCATTTTTTAAAATCCCCAAGGCTTTTTTATTTTTAAACTAATTAAAAAAATTTTGTTTGCTAAACGATCACTATAATCATCTCTAAAAATCTGTGCATTCATTTGCTTAAGAGTTTATTAGAAAATTTTCTGTGATTCATTATGTAAAAATCAAATTTTTTTAAAAAAAAATTTGGTTTTTAAGGGTTTAACATGCTCTAAACGCTTGAGCAATTTATAAAATGCTTATCCCATGCACAGTTTTGTCAAATAGGTTATCCCAATTGCAAAAAGGATTACTTTAAAGCTGTATCTTTAATAGGAAAAAATCCTTAGGGATTCTAATGCCATGAAAACACAAAAAAAAAACCATCATCGAGAAAAAGCAATTTAAAGTTTTTCTTTTGCATAAGAACACATGGCGAGCATGGCCTAAAACCACTCATAACTTTTTAAATATTTGAAGTAAAGCAATGAAACTTTTTCCCCTGTGTTCAGAATAGTTTTTAGTTTTGAAATAAGCAATAAATTTTTTTTTTGACCGTTTCATCATTTTTGAGGTACTGTAGTTCCTTAAGCCAGGGATAAGGCAGAACGAAATAAACCGACAGCTCGACTATACCATCCAGAGCCTGCTGTTCTACAGTTCTGCCGTAGCCCTGGCATAAGGGTAATAACGTACTGCCCAGTACTTGAGCTTTACCTTCAGTTGACGAGTTGAACCGTACCATTGCTGCAGACTCTAAACACGTGTCTGCTGTAATTTGCAAATTTGTGCTTCTTCTAACGTTGTTTTGTCTTACTCTAGCTGGTTTGTGCTACATTTACTTCATCCACCAGCTTGTTGTCACTCTCAGCTCCAATGAAATGACATTTGCCTCCGGCTTGGTTATTTTTCGATTCCAGACTGATGAGTCTATAACTAGGACGTAACTGCAGTCTCTGGATGGTACGACCGTATTGTCGGTATATTGCGCACGTAGTTCTGCCGTCGGCCCAAGGCCCGACTAACTAAATGTGAGGCCCAAGGCCCACAATGCTTTGGAGGCTCACCTTCCCCCTATTCTGTTACTTTAAGTCAATGCAAAATGATGTTTAACATTATTTAAAAGAGGTAAGTTTTCAATTAATAAATCATTAATTTTCATTATTTTCACAAAAATGCGTGGTTTTGTAATGCTATGCATACGTTTTTAAAAAATCGGGGCCCGTGAGGAAGATGGGGCCCTAGGCCCAGGACTAGTTAGCCTGTGACGTAACCAGGCCCTGCGTAGGCCTGGCGAAAGAATGGTAACTTACTGCTCAATGCTTGTAACATTGTTTCGAATCTTGTACCATATAAAAAAAACATGAAATCATCCCTGAAAACTGACAATTACATTTAACCTCAAAAGCGTGTGCAAAACGAATGATCTGCAACTTGGGATGTGAATTAGGGTTTCCAATCCCGAAATCCCGATCCCGAAGGATCCAGCAGGATTCCCGATCCCGCATTTTTCCCCCCATTCAAGTGCTTTCTAGCTTTTTCCGCTCATGAAACGATTATTTTCACAAGCATCATCCGAAGTTTGAATCTTCTTCTTCGTATATCTGCAAGAAGAGCAAGTAAAACTTTGTGTCTCATATGACCAACAATTGATTTACCATTTAAAAACACAATAAAAATAAAGAGTATATTTGTCTGAGAATGAATTGGTATTCTCATTCGAAGTTTTAATTTTCGTACTTTCATCCATTGAGAAAATGCGTAAAACCTATAAGCATTTTAAAAACCACAACTAAAATTTAAAATCCAATAAATTACGCTTAAAACGAGCTGATGTGTGCATCACATGACTTCCTTTTACTCGAATTTAATGTCATTTCCCCATTATTGGCAGTTTTAATGTGATTCAATAGTTTACTCTCTACATATCACCAACAGTGGACAAATTGAAACCAGATTTAAAGAAAAATAAATTTAAAAAATCACCAAATTTGTCGCCAAGTTGGCGACAAAACTTGGCGACCAAAAGACTGGCGATATATCGCCAAGTGTCCGCCAAATTATAACACCACTTGAGCTAGCATTGGAATTAACAATGATTTCCCCCCGAAAAGGGGCAAAAGACCCTTTTTGAAGCATCCGAATGCAACCAAAAAGGGAGGTGCACAACTAGACTCCACTAGGAGTCTACGTACCAAATTTTAACTTTCTACGACATTTTGTTCTTGAGTGATGCGACATACATCCACACATACATACGTACATACAGACGTCACGAGAAAACTCGTTGTAATTAACTCGGGGATCGTCAAAATGGATATTTTGGGTGTCCGTACGTTCCTAGGCATACATCCACGTGTGGTCGAGTCGAAAAAAAAAACTCAACATTTATTCGGGGGTGAGCAAAATCGTCGATTGAAAAGACAGGAAAAAAAGGGGGGGGGGGGAATGAAGGTCGATTTTTGATTGAAATTTTTTTCGCGAATACAATACTTCCTTTTTTTGTAAAAGGAAATAAAAATGGAGAAAGTGTTTTACACATTCTAAAACCCGCTGAGTAGCCTGAATGTAATGTTGAAGCACTTCTGTATGCTTTAGTAATGCACTCAAAACCTAAAAGTTACAAAAAACTTACACTCCAAAGAAGAAAGCAATGAAAAATCTGACATTATTTATGTATTCGGCACGACTTTAAAAGGGTTGACAATAAACTTGTACGAAACACAGGATGGCTCTCATGACAGTGCATTAAGTTAAGTTGTTCATCAGGGGCGTGCGTACAAGTTTTGGGGCCCGTCACATATAAATTTTACGGCACCGCCTTTATATTGCTTACCCCTCTATTTCACCCATCATTTAAAAAATATTTGGCCGCCTTCAGCTTCGGGATCCCCCCCCCCCCCCCCCTCTGAGCACGCCCCTGAAGCTGCTCATGTTTTTCAATTTCTCTTTAAAGTGAGAGGTACAGTTAGCGAAGTTATCCAAACACTTTGACTGAGACTTCAACTCGGTGAAATGGTGAAATCAAGCAGTATTCACCAATTGCTGTAATGAATCAAATTCACTGATACAGTGAACAACGTTATTGAAGCAACACTGTTTGACCATCGATTACATGGAAAGGTTAATACCCGGTTTATAGGCGGAAATGGAAGTATCTATTAGTTTATAGGGATGTTAGTTGGTTTCAGATGTGCACTTTTGCTTCTCTATTATTTAGCCTTAGTTTCGTAAAAATGAAAATTTGCTCACAGCAACATTTTTTAAATCTAAAGTATATTCGATCTATATTCTCGCGGCAAAAATTAATTTATTTATTCACAATACAGTTTTGAGCTTACCATTTTGCTTTTACGTTCCTGAACGAAATGAAAACATTTTCTTTTCTTTTTGTTGTTTCCATGGCAACTATTTTTGTTTCCCCTCATTTTATTTTTGAGAATGCAATAAATGAATAAGGCACTAGTGACGTTATAAAACACGTGCATCAAAATCCCATCGTTATTTTCCCTTCTCCCCTGCTCGATTCATTCAGATGGAATCGTCTTTACTTGGCAGATTGCCAAATTACATACAATCCACGGTCAAACAGTATTATCAATGTAAGTTAAATTGGATACATCCAACATTGTCCGGAGTTCGCAGTTGTTGAGCAAAAACCAAGCACCAGAAAAGAAAAATCTATTTCAGAAGTTGATGAAAGGTCATTCGAATCTTTTTCTAATTGTCCACAATTTCTTAATTTTAGTAAATCCAATTGCAGTGGAGCCACAGCGCGTGTTTTCATCATGCGTATTATTTTTAGAGTAAAAATCCTTTACCACCCCCCACACGAGCGGCCAGGGCAGGATTTAGGGGAGAGCAGGCGGGGCTACTGCCCCGGGGCTTCCACAACAAAGGGCCCCCCACAATAAAATTTTTACAAAATATCCTAACTTTCACGGGGCAGCAAATTTTACGTTTTTTCTCCCCGACATTTTTTTTTTTTTTGGAATGTCTACAAAGAATGCTTGCACAAAAATATTATTATCGATACATCAGAAAGCCCTGATTGCAAGTATCCATTGACTATCAATTTTTTATTTGATCGAGCATTTCAGTGGCAATATATTTTTTATTCATTTAATTTGTAGTTTGTTCCTATAAGTTAAAGAGAAATAAAGTAAGTTAAAAAAAAAATCCGAAAAATGGTTAACTTTGCAGGTCATTGCTTCTCGCTTCTTGAGCTCAAAAATTTAAAAATTATTTGACGAAATGACTTGAATGGGAATTTTTTAACGAAAATATCTATTGAACAAGTCGATTTTCTCCCGCTCCCCCCCCCCCCTTTTAACATTTTTTAATAATGACATAGAATTCTGATTTAATCATTAAAAATCTGTTATAATTTTCTATTAGCAATAGATTGCATGGGGGCGCTCTTTTTTCTTTACCAAAGAAAGGATGTAGCCCTTTAAGTTGATGAAACCGCTATAATCTATCAAAGTATCGGATATTTTCGAAAATATGATTATCATTTCGAACCGTGATTAGGGGCCTCCACTCCTTCGTTGCCCCGGGGCCTCCACACTTCCAAATCTGGCCCTGCGAGCGGCACACTTTTGCTTACCAAACGATAGTCGCTAATTAGGATCTCACTTTGTAGTGTGTGTTTACAATTGTTGTACAGAATTCAAGATAACTTCTAATTCAAGTATTAATTTGAATTTTGACATCTTGAATTCAAATTATGTTTTTCGCAATCACAAGTGTGTGTATGTAGGCGTGTGTGTTTGTGTGTGAGGGTATGTGTGTTTGTGTGTGGAGGTATGTGTGTTTGTGTGTAGGGGTATGTGTGTTTGTGTGTAGGGGTATGTGTATGTGTGTAGGCATGTGTGTTTGTGTGCTGGCATAAGTGTGTGGGTTGTTGTGTATATGAATGTGTGTATGTGTGTGGGGGGGGGGTATGTGTATGTGTGTGTAGGCATATGTGTTTGTGTCAGTGTGCAGGCATGAATGTGTGCGTAGTTGTGGGTAGTTGTGTATATGAATGTGTGTATGTGTGTGTGTGGGGGGGTATGTGTATGTGTGTAGGCATATGTGTTTGTGTCAGTGTGCAGACATGAATGTGTGGGTAGTTGTGTGTGTGTGTGCGTGCGCGTGTGTGTGTAGTTGTGTATGTATGCGCGTGTGTGTAGGACATGGATGCAACCTGGAGACGGCTTTCGCTCTAGGAGCAGCATCGTGAGGAGCCGGTCGACGGTGATGGTGCTGAGGGTGGCGGTGGGAAAATAAAACGATAGGACATCAAAACAGTCAAATGAGAACAATAAGCAATCGTAATTGCTCAAAAAAAAAAAATATCCGGCAAATTTATCGCCAACTTGGCGACAAAACTTGGCGACCAAAAGACTGACGATATATCGCCAAGTGTCCGCCAAATTATAACACCACTTGAGTTTGCCTTGATATTAACAATGATTTCCCTCCAAAAAGGGGCAAAAGTCCCCTTTAGAAACACCCAAATGCAACCAAAAAGGGAGGTGCACAACCGGACCCCACTAGGAATCTACGTACCAAATTTCAACTTTCTACTAGGACACACCGTTCTTGAGTTCTGCGACATACACACATACGTACATTCGCACATACGTACATACGCACATACATACGTACATACAGGCGTCACGAGAAAACTCGTTGTAATTAACACGGGAAACGTCAAAATGGATATTTCGGGCGTCTATACGTTCTTAGGTACATATGTACGTGTGGTCGGGTCGAAAAAAAAAAAAAAAAAAAACTCAACATTCATTTGGGGGTGAGCAAAATGGAAATTAAGTCCGATTTTTGAGTGAATATTTTTTCGCGAATACAATACTTCCTTTTTACTCCCTTTTACAAAAAAGGGAGTATTGTATTCGCGAAAAAATATTCACTCAAAAATCGGCCTTAATTTCCATTTTTCTCACCCCGAATGAATGCTGAGGTTTTTTTTTTCGACCCGACCACACGTACATATGTACCTAAGAACGCATTGATGCCCGAAATATCCATTTTGACGTTTCCCGTGTTAATTACAACGAGTTTTCTCGTGACGTCCGTATGTACGTATGTATGTGCGTATGTGTGTATGTATCTCGCATAACTCAAAAACGGTATGTCCTAGAAAGTTTAAATTTGGTACGAAGACTTCTAGTGGAGCCTCGTTGTGCACCTTCCCTTTTGGTTGCATTCGGATGTTCCTAAGGGGGTCTTTTGCCCCTTTTTAGGGGGAAATCATTGTTAATTCCGATTTAAACTCAAGTGGTGTTATAATTTGTCGGACACTTGGCGATATATCGCCAGTCTTTTGGTCGCCAAGTTGTGTCGCCAACTTGGCGACGAACTTGGCGATGTGTTTTTTTTTTTAATTTTAAATTTGGTTCCAATTTGGCCACTGTTGATGATATTTAGAGAGTAAACAATGGAATCACATTAAAATTGCCAATAATGGGGAAATGACATTAAATTGGAGTAAAAGGAAGTCATGTGATGCACACATCAGCTCGTTTTGTAAAAGGAAGCAAAAAAAATATTTTCATGATGTGAAACTAATGTCACTACAGACTCTAAAATAAATCATAAGAGACCAAGGGTAGATCGTTGCCAAAAATGTATTTTTATGGGTAAAAAGTGGGTTCATGAAATCTTTTTTGATGCGAAAAAGTTGAATTAGGATGGACTAGATGGTTTTTGCTACTTCTGGTGCGATCTATGTGAAGGAGAAAAAAAAAACATCTTAACGCGTACATTTGGAGGCGGCTCAGTAATGGTCTGTGGAAGTTTCGCAACGGACGGAAACTATACCAATGTTTTTTTTTTTTTGCATAACAGAGTTAATTCTGAGAGTGATGTTGATGTACTGAGCAGTATTTTTTTTTAAACCAAAAACACCATTATTACTACAGTAAAACCTCGTTAAGCCGTCACTCGAGGGACGAAAAAATTTTGACCACTTAGGAGTGACTGCTTATGTGGAGTCGGAAAAAATGAAGAAAAAAAAAAACTTCTCACAAGTACTTTCATGAATAGCTGTAGAATTCAGTGAGAAAAACCAAAATCTTGTGTAATTCACGTCTATAAATTAGTGGAAATATTAAAAAGAAGGAAAAAACACTCATTATAGTTACCTAGTTTTATTTTCTTTCACTTATACATTACTTAATCATAATAACTCATTTTAATGTTCTTACTGTTTATTAAAACAATCCATCAGTGTTGACTAATGAAGTTGTTGCTTACTGAAAATAACTCTGTCTTCTAACGTGCTTCAAGCTTTAAATTCTGCGTCTGCTGTACCTTTAACGAATGTTAAATACTGACAAACGTTTTACAGGTATTAAATTTTGTCTGTCTTGCTGGGTGGAGTTTGATTCTTATGCTTGGTACTAGACAGAGTCGCAGCAAGAAGTATGCTTTGAATGACCAGAAGTGAGAAGCGAGATTTCAAGGAAAAATGACTGTCACTCAGCATTTCAACTAAGTCTAACGCTATTTTCTAAGATCCGATAAGAAAAGGGAATTTTAGAAAACAACTTTTGAGTGACTAGTTAACCGGGGTAAAATTAAATTTGGTGACCAGTAAAAGAGGATCATTCTACATTACTGTGAATGAGACCTTGTCGGGACCAAAGGAAAACGACCACTTAAGCGGAGTGACCACTTAAACCGTTGACTACTTATTGAGGTTTTACTGTATTTTAAACAATTTGTTCCGACAGAATCACGCCCAATTGCATGTTTCTTCAACCTCAAAATCATCATTTAATGCTTATTCCATGAAATTGCTGTAATAGCTCGGCAAAAGGCTCGATCTAAATTTAATGGCGACTTTGCGATGCATTCTGGCTCCTGAAGTATGAAAAAATGGAATTCAATGTCGAAACAAGCAAGAATTTATTTTCTCCATCGAAAAATCCAGGATAAAAATTTTCAAGAACGTTCTTCAACTTCCTTGACATCAAGACTGATGAAAGTGATTGAAAAAAAAAAACGAGCTGATGTGTGCATCACATGACTTCCTTTTACTCCAATTTAATGTCATTTCCCCATTATTGGCAGTTTTAATGTGATTCAATTGTTTACTCTCTAAATATCACCAACAGTGGACAGATTGAAACCAGATTTAAAAGAAAAAAAATCCTAATTTTAATTTTTGGCATCTTAAATTCAAATTATGTTTTTCGCAATCACGAGCGTGTGTGTGTATGTATGCGCGTGTGTGTGGGTGCGTGTGTGTGAGTGTATGGATGCATGTGTGTGAGTGTTGTGTATGCAGTGCTGTGCGTGTGCGTGTAGGCGTTCGTGTAGGTGCGTATGTAGGCATGTGTACTTGTGTCTGTGTGCAGGCATTAGTTTGTGTATGTATGCGTGTATGTGTAGGTGTGTGAGTTTGTAGGTGTGTGAGTTTGTAGGATATGGACGCAACCTGGAGAAAGTTTTCACAAGAGGAGCAGCATCGTGAGGCGACCGGTCGACGGGTGATACTGCAGAGGGTGCTGGCGTTAAAATAAAATCAGCGTAACGCCAAAAATAGTCAAATGAGAACAGTAAGCAATCGTGATTGCTCAAAAAAAATCGCTAAATTTGTCGCCAAATGGGCAACAACACTTGGCGACCAAAAGACTGGCGATATATCGCCAAATGTCCGCCAAATGATAACACCACTTGAGTTTACATCGAAATTAGCAATGATGTCCCCAAAAAAAGGAGCAAAAGACCCCCTTAGGAACATCCAAATGCAACCAAAAGGGAAGGTGCACAACTAGACCACACTAGGAGTCTACGTGCCAAATTTAAACTTTCTAGGACATTCCGTTCTTGAGTTATGCAACATACACACATACATACGTACATACAGACGTCACGAGAAAACTCGTTGTAATTAAATCGGGGATCGTCAAAATGGATATTTTCGGTGTCTGTAGGTTCCTAGGCGCATATCCACGTGTGGTCGAGTTGAAAAAAAAACTCAACATTCATTCGGAGGTGAGAAAAATGGAAATGAAGACCGATTTTTGGGTGAAAATTCCTTCGCGAATACAATACTTCCTTTTTCGTAAAAGGAAGTAAAAAGGGGAAAATTATTAATTACTAGGGTTTTTCAGGGCAAAATGCCCGTTGTCCTTATACCTTTGTCTAGTTTTAACGGTGATATTTTTTTTTACTAATCACGGCAAAACATTTATAATTAATATTTTTAAATATTTTGTTTCCCACAACGATTTCTAGCATAAAAATGCACTTTGTGTATAAATTTCACTGAATTATTACAGAAATAACTTGTTTCTATGCAATTTTCTGCTGCCTTTATAATTCTGATCACTACTGTAAATCGTGCTTTTGCAGCCAAATTTTTGCATCAGTAGATTGATCTTGGTTCTGTATCATGGAAAAAGAAATGTACAGTAGATATTTAATAAGTTAAATGAAAAATTCTTTAAAATGGGGTTGTTTCCTTCAGTCAAAATAAATAATTTTTGTCACCGAAATAGATAGAATAAGCAAAAAAAAAAAAAAATAATAATAACATGGACCCAGAAAATACTTTTATTTTCCCAACAGTTATTTTTTAATTAATTTTTTAAAACGTCGGATTTTTCAAACAAAGCGTGGTCTTGATGACGTCGCAAATGATGGTCTTTGGCGCATCTTTCTATCGCGTTTCCACGTTATGATAATCAAGAAGCGAATTAAAATTGTGCTCTAAGCTTGCTATCAACCCTGTCGTTGCCAATACGCATAAGTAAAGATGTGAATTAAATATTTTGCTCCGTGAATGGCAACACTGAATGGCATTTCATCATTTGTGATGTCATCGGCAGAAGCATAAACAATGAAATCGCACCGATTTATGTATTCTTTTAAAAATATTAAACTTAAACAAATTATTTAAAAATTGTCAGAGCCTATGTTTTTTAACATGCTCTTTCAGAAAAAAATACTTTTAAAATTTTGGAAATGACCCCATTGAAACTATTTATTATTTTCAGCTAACACAAAAAATACCGGTATTTTACCTCAATAAATACCGGCATTCCGAAATTGCTCGAAATACCGGTATTCGGTACACCGGAAGAAATTTCAATAACTGCACACTTACCAGCTTTTATGCATTAGCAGAATTGCCAACTTACTCCACATTTTGCAAAGTTTCTCTGCAATAACAAACACTCCGCAGAAAAGTTCATTTGCTTCGTATTGCTTGTCAAAATTTGTTAAACTAGAATTTTATAGCAATCACATCAATACCACTCTTTTCTGATGTGTTGTTTCAGTCGGGATTTTTGAAGAGGAATATATTCTACTTATTCCGGTTTTATAACTTCCTTTTTATACTTTTAAGTCATTATTAAATATTCTTTTTCAACATTATATAAGGACTACTTTTTTATTTCGAAACGAAGGCGAAAAAAGAAAAAAAAAAGGATTTTACTCGAAAGTACGGATTTATATTGCTACTTATTTATTTTTTAAGAATTGGAAAGTGATATTTATCATTTATTTTCGTTTTTATTTCGTCCAGTTAATTTAAACCATGAGTTTCATTTTCTAAACATGAGTCATAGCTTGCTCAAATCTTCTGAGAACAGTCGCGTGCCGATTTCATAACCTTTCGCAACGTCAAATAAAAATACGACAATTTTGAATTAAACAATTACGTAATTCTCTTGCTTCGAGTTATTTGGGATAATTGCAATCTGTATGTGTATATATACAGGAAGAGAAATGGTGCTCGGACACATAGCGTGGATCCGGACCACGTCAAGATGAAATTCTTTCTCATTTTCCCCGTCATCTGCAGCATCATGTAAGTTCAATGCTTTTTTTTTTTTTTAATTTCCTTGTACAAAGTACGGGAAGTACCGAATTCGCGAAGGAATGTTCACTCAGATTTCGACACACAATTTCGTTTCACCCTTTCCATCACCTGCGAATGAATGCCAAGAAAAAAAAATCACGTCCGGGTCACCACATGTTAGATACGACATTAAGTGTACACCACTTTGTCCATTCATATAGTTTTATCCCTTAATATTTCTTATAATATTTCTTAAAACACTGCTTAAAACATTTCAAATCGAAACTTAGCTGTTCTAACAAAACATATCCACTGTTGCCATACAAAAACGTACAAACTCTTAAAGGATGGGAAAATAAAGCAAAGGCTTGCAACATTCTCCCACCTTTTGATTTTTTTTTTCTTTTTTTCATCTGACAAATAAAATCAAAACTCATTAAAATATTAAAAACTTTCATGTGTTACCAAATTGAACTTTAATGATAAAATTAATGTCTCTAAGTAGTTTCATCTTAAAATTATACCATGGGTATTATACCTTACTTTTGGCTTGACTCGCAAAATTCCTTCATCTTTAAACACATTGATGGTAAAATTTTGCTCGAAGTAAAATTTTGCTTAAAGTAAAATTTTGCGCGAATTAGTCCCTTTAAAGCAGGGGTCCACATGCATCCTCATTGGTCTACGCTGGTCTCCAAGGGGTGGGTGTCAACGAAAGAATAAATTCGGGGTTCATGAGATGTAAATAGGGGTCCATTAGGCTGACATTATTTGAATTGATTATTTCAGAAAGAGCATAAATCCCATTTTTTTTTTTTTTTTCAAAATTGAGTTAGCTGAAGTTTTACCATATTTGTATGAGAAGACAGCGACTAGTGTAGTAGGGAAGTCAATCCTTGTACAACAAAGCACTTTATTTAGGATCCACATTTTTCGCTTTGTACAGGGAGGGCATAAGTCCCGGACTTGTTACTACTACACTTGTTACTTGTTACTTACCCGGACTAGAAGAACTTGATTTTTTGGCGTGATGAAATAAAAACAAATAACTCCTTTATTTCAGCATTATTATGGTAATGGCAGTTCCTTCAGTTAAAGGGGGGGGGGGGGCGAATTTGAAATTAAGTAGTGGTGGATAAAAATAGGGGGGTCACAGGGGTCATGACCTCCCCCAAACCGCGGGTGAAATAGTGAATGGTTGCGAGGAAAAAAAAAATGTCGAAGCTATGAGAAAAGGTAAATATCATTTTAATTTCAATTTTTTGGGCACTATTTGAAGTGGTGAATACAAAGAAAGGGGGGGGGGGGGCATGGGAATCGTGACCCCCCCCCCTTTTCCCTCCAATCTGTGACAACATTTTTTAATCTACAGGGCACTACTCTCGGCTCCCTTTAAAGATTCAGAATTTTCTCACGGTCACGGCACCATCTCTATTATATAGACAAACAATAAGAATGAGTCGGTATTTTCAGGCTGTTATTTTTGACACCTGTGCACAGTTTTTGCAGCATATGCAGCACAGAATCATGTCCTCCTCCCAAATACTCTGGTGTCCAGTGCTATATTATAAGGACAAGTGTTAATAAGGCGAACCATGGCTCTATTTACAATCTACTTTTCTCGGTTATCAAAAAATGAGGAAAAAATGAAGGTCTCCTTACTTAGTCTAGTTATTTTTTTTGCTTTCACTCAATAAAAACATATTAATTGCCTGTTCACAACATCATACCCGCATCAGACTTAACTCAATTTTCAGTCTATTGTCTAATGAAGGCTTCATGTTTCAAGGCGTTGATTAATACACACATTTTTTCTTTCTTCAATAGTTAATACCGTTTAAATTCAGGGTTTTTTCTACACTTTAACACGTTATCTTCTGTAACGCAACAACTCTCTAATGTGGTTTATGTTTAATTTATCATTGTAAAGCTTTTATGCATTGGTTTTGTCTACATTATTACATATTAGTGATACCTGCACGGCTTCGCCCGTAATAGCAAATTAAAAGGTCTTTTGGTTTGCCTGTATATTTACAAATGATGTGTAGTGAATTTTCTCGCCAATTGGCTTGTGTCCACGTTACGGTTCCACGTTATGATAATTTCGTATCTCGCCAATTGGCTTGTGCCCATGTTACGGTTCCACGTTATGATAATTTCGTAATTTATTCGTCCATCTTATGATATTTTTTTCTTAAAATTGGAATAGAAAAAGAACAAAATCGAATTTTCGAAAAATCGCTTCGAGGTGCACACCCCCATGCTACATACTAACTTTGTGCCAAATTTCATGAAAATCGGCCGAACGGTTTTGGCGCTATGCGCGTCACAGACATCCTACAGACATCCAGACATCCTCCGGACAGAGAGACTTTCAACTTTATTATTAGTAAAGATAATAATGTTAAATTACCAAAATTTTTGCCAAAAGCAAATCAAAATTGTAACAGATAATAATGTATTTTTCCTGTATTTTTATGTAATTAAATAAGTTTCTCAGAGACCCGATTGCTCAGATTTATCTGAGCATTTAAAACCGATAAACCAAGTAATTGGTAGGTGCGGGTGGTCTCTGAGCGTGTCAAGTGTCTAGTCTAGTTACCCTTCTTTGAACCCTTTCCAATACACAAATATCTTTCCTCAGACGAATCGCATTAAAGCTTAAAGCACTAAATCACATTCTGAACTTTTAAAATGTTTATGATTTCTCATGAAAAACTGGATTGAGAAACGTTCAAGGAGAGTTATTAAAATACGAAAAAATACGAGAAGGATATTGGTGTTATGCAAACCTTTTGAAAACATTGAAATTGGAGCTACCCCGTTTTAGTAGCAAACCAGTCCATTCTCTTTCTCCGCACATATTTAGTCTCACGCAATGGGGTTGTTTCCTTCAGTCAAAAGTAGCACTTTTTGTCACTAAAATTGATAGAATAAGCAAAAAAAAAGAAAAAATAATTTGAATTTTGACGTCTTGAATTCAAATTATGTTTTTCGTAATCACGAGTGTGTTCGTGTATGTAGGCATGTGTGTTTATGTGTGTGTGGGGGACATGTGTGTTTGTGTGTAGGGGGTATGTGTATGTAGTTATGTGTGTTTGTGTTTGTGTGCAGGCATGAGTGTGATGACTGTGTGGGTAGTGTGTAGGTGTGTGTGTATGTGTAGGTGTCTGTATGTATGTGTAGGTGTCTGCCTGTATGCATGTGTAGGTGTCTGTCTGTATGTATGTGTAGTTGTCTGTATGTATGCGTGTGTGTGTATGTATGTGTTTGTGTGTGTATGTGTATGTGTTTGTGTATGTGTGTATAGGTGTATGTATTTGTGTGTGCACGTGAGTGTGTGTGTGTAGTTGTGTATGAATGCGCGTGTGTGTAGTATATGGACGCAACCTGGAGACGGTTTTCGCTATAGGAGCAGCATCGTGAGGAGCCGGTCGACAATGATGCTGCAGTGGGTGCTGGCGAGAAAATAAAATGATAGCACATCAAAACAGTCAAGTGAGAACAATAAGCAATCGTGATTTCTCAAAAAAAAAACATGCACCCAAAAATACTTTTATTTTCTCAACACTTATTTATTAATTATTTTTTTAAAATGTCCGATATTTCAAACAAATGTCTTGATGACGTCGCAAATGATGAACTTAGGCGCATCTTTCACCGAGTTTCCACGTCATAATGATCAAGAAGCGAATTAAAATTGCGCTCTACGCTTGCTATCAACCCTATCGTTGCCAATACACGTGAGTAAAGATGCAAATTAAATATTTTGCTCTGTGAATGTCGACACTTAACCCCTTCAGTCGGAATTATAAAATATTGGACCAAAAATGTTGATATTTGGTACACAGTGGACTATGGTAAAGGGTATCTTTTAGACAAAATTTTGAGTTTGTAGGAGAAAAATTAAAAGAGTTATGGCACGTCCAATATTCCGGACATTTTTGAAATCAATATTTCATACACAAAACCGATAAAATACCGAACAAACTTCATTATAAAATGTTCTACAAACAATTATAAAACATAATATAAGCGTTTGGAACGATTAATTAAAAATTATATATTTTTTAAAAAATCAGGAAAAAAACCTTGTTTTTCAGATGAAAATCAATGGCTGGAAAAATGTGCCACTGTCTACCTCTCAATCCTTATATGTCAGTATTGTCAATCCCAAAACGAAAAATTATTTCACAGATTATAATAAGTAGAATGTAAAGAGTCAACTACAAAAAAAAAAAAAAAAATCAACTAATTAAATCAATTATTAAATGATTAGCAGCTGTTTAAAGTGTATGTCCGGTATACCGGACACCAGGTCTGAAGGGGTTAATGGCATTTCATCATTTTTGATGTCATCAGACAGAAGTGTAAACATTGAAAGTGCTCCGATTTAAGTAATTTTTTAAAAACATCAAACGTAACAAATTATTCGAAATATGGTCAGATCCTATGTTTCTAAGTATGCTCTTTCAGAAAAAAATACATTTAACATTTTGGAGACGACCCCATTCTCCGGAATTTTTGTGCTCATATTTCAGTAATGACCCAATCCTAGTCAAGTAAGACAAATGAAATGGTCTGATAGAACTAGAAAGTTTGTATACCAATTTTTAGATTATTTAGCTTTTTGCTTGAAAAAAACCATGTAACATGTTGCTGGTTTGAAAAATTATGCACGAGAAAATGTGTAAATTAGCATTTTCAAGCTACAAAAATCCGTTTTTTTTGGGTGTTGGGAGATGCCCCATAGGATTACATAGACTTAGACCCCCAAAGACGCCTAGCCCCCCTCCCCCAATAATTTAGACAAATCGGCGCTCCTGGTCATGTTTATCTGCAAATTTTTATGTTTTCCCCAGCTTCTTTGCTTCTCACTGCCTCATTTGATAATTCAGGAATATTTATTTTCAGGTTTCGGCCAATTTCGTTTTTGAGGATTCAATTTTGAAAATTTTCAGAGGATAACCTGTTTATTTGTTTTTCAGGTTTCGGCCGATGACGGCATTAAAGGGAAAAGATGTACGTGAAGGAGTTGGAGAGGCTGCCGGTAAAGTTGGAGGCGGTTCTGGTTCGGACTTCACACCTACACACTCCAGATTCCGCCGTTTCTACGGTGGTGGTGGAGGCCCTGGTGATTTTGGAGGACCTGGCGGTTATGGCGGTGGAGGCCCTGGGGGTTATGGAAACTATGGCGGTGGAGGTCCTGGTGGTTATGGAAACTATGGCGGTGGAGGTCCTGGTGGTTATGGAAACTATGGCGGTGGAGGTCCTGGTGGTTATGGAGGCTATGGTGCTGATGCTGGTGCTGCTCCTCCTGCTGCTGATCCAGCTCCTAGTGGTGGTGGTGGTGGTGGAGGTGGGACTTCTAGTGGCCACAGGACCATAACAAACACTATCAGTGGCGGCTATGGAGGCTATAGTGCTAACGGTTATCCTAGCCCCGCTGACTCTGTAGGTTACCAATTCAGGAGGCCAATGCCCGGCAACCCGTGGTTTCCTCAACGCTAAAGGTGGAGTTGGTAGCGCTGGTGTTAGTCCTGGAGGTCACGTTTTTAGTGTGCTGGTGTGATCAAGAATCATCATTCTAGGGGTCCGAACCCCTCGGGCGACCTTGCTCTAGGTCAACCAACAGATACTTCCAGCAGCACTTCCCAAGGACACTCCTACTTTCATGTTAATGTACTGACTAATAAATTGATTTTTAGTAGTTTCTTGACTCATTCGTAAAACGACATTAACACGCAGCCAAAGTATATCGTTTTTAATAAAATAATAGTTTAAAAAACTAAAAAAACACGCTTTCGTAGCAAAATTTGCATTTACAACAAAGTAATTCACACTAAAAATTTATATACTTTATCATTTTTGGCCTCCTCACACCTTTTTTAGATACGCATCATTTAAATTGAAAAAAGGGGGGTCACTTACCCCTGACTTTGGGGTAAGTGTGATTTTTAAAAAATACAACCCTTTAAGAATATTTAAAGCATTATTTTAGAAAATGATAAACTTTTTTTATTAATAACGTGCAACATAAAATAAGACAATAAGTTTAAATTTTTTGTTGTTTCAAAACTTTAGTACGAGGTTTCAAAAACGAACTATTCTCAAAAGGGGTAACACTTACCCCAACCAACCCTACAAAGAACGTAGTTATTTGAATCGTAATAGCTTTTAAGCAACACATGCATTAATATAAAAAATAATAGTTTAAAAAACTAAAAAAACACGCTTTCGTAGCAAAATGAACTAAAAAGTGAAAAATAATCTTTGGATGATAGTAGTTGACCAATCACTTAATTTTAATGTCATACAAAAAAGCGTGGGGTGCTGTCTATTTACATTTTTGCTCGGACAACAAATGGAAGAAATTCAAGACAACTGATAAGAAGCCCCCCACGCTTTTTTGTATTACATTTAAATTAAGTGATTGGTCAACTACTACAAAGATTATTTTTCACTTTTTAGTTCATTTTGCTACGAAAGCGTGTTTTTTTAATTTTTTAAACTATTATTTTATTTTTCTGTTTTTTAATCTTATGTTGGAGAATTTTCAGGCGACGAAATTATTTACAAAACGAGTGCGAGGTAATTTCTTAAAGTTAAGCCAAGGGCACACCGATGGGAAGCTACTGTGAGCCATCGATGTATGTTTGCGGAAATCATATTTATATTACTTTGAAAATTTGAGATGCATTTGAATAAAAGTTCTGTTCAACAATAGTCTGATCAGCAATGAATTTCCAATTGAAGGCTAACCTAAATTTTGGCATGAAATCAGTTAAAAACAATTATATTTCATGTTCTAATTTCCTTGGAACATTGGAACAAATTTTGTCTGATGCAGAAAAATTAAGGTTTTTTGTGGATATTTTTAAATAATTTTTGAGAGCATTTTTTAATGTATTTTTTTAATCGAATTGTTGGTTAGATCCAGAGATCCTCCGGACATCCAGACAGAGAGACTTTCAGCTTTATTATTAGTAACTAGTGATACCCGCACGGCTTTGCCCGTAATAGAAAAATCAAAAGGTCTTTTGGTTCGCCTGTATATTAACAAATAATGTATGGTGAATTTTCTCGCCAGTTGGCTTGTACCCATCTTACGGTTCCATGTTATGATAATTTCGTACCTCGCCAATTGGCTTGTGCCCATGCTACGGTTCCACGTTATGATAATTTCGTAATTTACTCGTCCATCGGATGTTAATTTTTAATCTTATAAATTGGAATAGAAAAAGAACCACATCGAATTTTCGAAAAATCGCTTCGAGGTGCACACCCCCATGCTACATACTAACTTTGTGCCAAATTTCATGAAAATCGACCGAACGGTTTAGGCGCTATGCGCGTCACACACATCCTACAGACATCCAGACATCCTCCGGACAGAGAGACTTTCTGCTTTATTATTAGTAAAGAAGATGAAGCAGTGAGAAGCAAAGGGGTGTAAGTGGCAAAATTAAAAATTTGGAGATAACCAGTACACACACGGTAGGTGAACCTATCCTCTGTCTTGGGACAAGATATGGAACTAGTAGCCCTGGTAGTTGCTGCTATACAGCATGATTTAGAAAAAAAAAGCAATGAAAGCATACCTAGGAGCTAATTTTTAAACGTATTTCACTCAAAACTTGAAAATGTCCACTTGCATCCCTTTGCATCTCACTGCCTTATATGATTACATACACATACAATGAAATCCCGTTACAACAAACTTCAAGGGACCGTTATTTTGTTCGTTGTAACAGGAATTTAGTTGTAATGGAATCCAATTAATGTAACAACAGTTAAATTGGGACTAAAAATTCATTTCGTTGAAACGGAAATTTCGTTGTATTGGTATTCGTTGTAACGAGATTTCACTGTATTGTGCGCAATGGATTACTGGGAGTATACCCTCAGAAAATTTGATGGGAACATCACTGCTACCGACGAATTTAAATACTTGGGCTCTACATTTGACAATTAAATAGGGAAGTTTTCGATTTTTCAATTTTATTTTTATATGATAGAGTAACATGTATGAACATCATAGGTGACCAAATTTTTGCGATACGATAGGTAGTTTTTTTTTTAATTAATTTTTTAAGTTCAAGCTATTGTAACGTCAAATGGCACAGGAAGTGACGTCATGCGCTTTTCCGCCACGCTTAGCTGACAAGGAGACGCCGAAGGAAATGCAGTTGCCTTCGAAGACGAAACGTAAGGCTTACCTCCTCGCATTTAACTCCTCGCGTTTCTGGAACATTAAACCTCTCATCCTCTCGAAAATATTCGAATATAATCATTGATGTTACTTGAGGAAGATTATTGAGATTGTGCTTTAACGAATCCAGCCTCCATAGTGTGTTCAAAAGGATTATTGAATTTCTAAAAAATAAAAATATCAGCGCGCTCAAAATGTCCGTAGCGAAAACAAGGGATCTTCGGCGGAAGGCTGTCCATGAGTGCCCTGTGACGTAAGCTCGTGACTTCTCAGAAAAGCGCACTTTTGCGCGAGGGTTTAAAAAAATTCATTAAAAATCAATCACGGTGTTTTAAAATTCGGCGATGGTAAATTTTTTAGTTTTGAGGGTCAATTAACAATATCCAGTAGCCAAAATATGAACATTTAATAGGTTGCAACTTCCCTATTGGGGATTCAATGGTTGAACGCTGTTCCAATGGAATGACAATTTCAAAGCGATTGGCCGGCTACCTGTGGGGTTGTGCCAGATCAACAATTAAAAATACGCATAAGGCCTTTGTATTGCTCTTATTAAATTACTAGAAAGTCGCCGGTCAAGGAATGACGGATGAAAATTGCTTCTCTTCTACATTTTAACGAAGCAATTGCTTGTTTGGTGATATTTTGAGAGTTGAGATTTTAACCCTAAAATCAGTGGATTAACCATAGACTAATAAGAGTAGACCGAGCTTTCCCAGACTTGCTGATGAAAAAATTGGTTTATGGATACATCATGTGACTGGTGGGAGGCTTGGCGAAAACTTTGGCAGCATGGTTGCTAGATGGCAACATTATCTATAGTTTGGCACTCGACATGTATTTTAAGACGCAATGTGTTTTCATTATAATTCTTTTCCAGGTGCAGAGATTGAACTGTTTTTCTTTTACTTATGCATTATTTTGACATTAGTTTTTGATCACAGTTTTCAGTAAATTTTATTTCATTCGGAACCGCTACGTCAGCGTTGGCGTGAACGTAATGACGTAAACGTTTTGCGTTAACGCAGAAATGTACTCATCGGTATCTAAAATTGAAATTGTAGGTAAAAATCTTACCGTTTGCCGATTCTTTTTGGGCGCTTGCATCTTTAATTGCTTAGAGAGTTATTGAAATTGAATGAAGAAAATGCACAGTACTATCTGAACGAAAAACTCACTATGTTAACAAAATATTTACAACTTAGAATAACAAATTTACAAATCGGACTCCATAAAAGATCATTCTTCCGTGTTCCATCAATTCTATTTATTTTATTTCTCGCGGGCGTTGATCGTCTGCTACGATCAACGCCCGCTGTTGCTAGGATATCCACCAGTCACATGGTTTGGTTTATGAGCAGCAAAAGGGTTGCCATAACTCGGTCTATTCTTATTATTAGTCTATGGGTTTAACCTTAATCTGAAGTTAGTAGCGTTCACTGTTGACTGTTTTTTCGTTTCTTCATTACCCTGAAATGACACAGTCTTACCGGTAAAACAGTTAAGTGACCGGATCGAGTCCAGCCTAGTCACAATAAAATCTTTCCTGCATGTTAAACATTATCAGAACACATTATCAAATTATCGCGCCGTGGCGTGATTTTCATTTCTGAAACACGCACGTTACTCGATCATTGGCTATCATAAATATGAGGATTGTTGCGAGCCACTAATTTCAGCAAGGAGTAAGGCTCTAGAGCAATTAGAAATTATACAAAATCAGAATATGACGCTAATTTCAGGGGGTGTAAAATCCACTCCAAAGGAATCCATGCTATTGTACTAGACTTTAAATCCCGGTTATCACACATTTGCCATTTCAACTGCGCTTGCGCGCGGACTTAGCTTTTTGAGCTTTCTGTTTTAAGATTTCGTGTTGCTTTTAGGCTGAGCTAGAGTCCCAACAAATTAATGAATGCGATTAGAATATTTTCACAGCGATTTCGTGATATATTAAACTACTGATATGACTAACTGATGATCTTTATAATGTAAAGAGAAAAATGACACTTCAATATGTATTGGTTAGGAAATATTTATTTAACATAAACGTAAAACACATTGTGTACTTCAAAAATGATTGGAATATGAGTACAGATATCTGTCTTTCGCGAATATTTTAGGTCAGGCGTAAACAACTTAGTATTATACATTTTTATTTAGGTTGTGCGTTCGGCTTTGTATTAGAAGTGATGCTGCAATTCTAGTACGCTCTTCTGAGGTTAAAAATTTGGCCCTGAAAAGGGTCTTTGTTTGGTAAAAAATCAGACTCCGAATCCATTGATAATTAAGACGCAAAACTCAATCTTCACCGAGGCCTAAAAACTAAACCAGAGAAAGCTTTGTGATTTCTATTTTTTATCTGTTGCTATCTTATAATTATTAACGAATTTAAAATGTTTGTAATTAATTTTAGCAAGATTTTTGAAATCAGCAAAGTCCGCGCGCAAGCGCAGTTGAAATGGCAAATTTGTGATAACCGAGATTTAACGTCGAGTAGCTATTGTTAACAAAAAAATAGGCCTGTTGAAATAAAAAGAAAAAAGTCTATTTTGCATTATGAAAAACTAATTCGTCTTGGAGATCCTTACTGGGTTAATCAAATCCGTACCAGAAATATTAAAACACAATGCGAATTTATTCAAAAAGGTTTTAATATTTTGCAAAGGGACGAGACCCCCCATTGAACACATGAAAATTCATGAAAATTCGCAAATGCTATTTGAACAGGAAAACTCACAGATGATTATGAAACCCGTAAACCTCTTACAAATCTACGAAGTGGAGTTTAATCCGGTTTGCATGGAATGTCTCGCGTGTCAGAAGTAACAATTTGTTTTCTGTGATTTTGTAATATATGTTAGTTGAAATATGTTTCTTGAAATATTTGGGGATACACCCATGACACCTCCCACGAATCCGCGCTAGTATGAACTGAAAGCACCCTATTTTAAAAACGATCCATTTTGACTGCGTGTTAATGTCGTTGTACGAACGAGTGAGCGAACACATACTACTACAAAAAATCGATTTATTAATCAGTAAAAGAACATAAAAGTAGAAGTGTCCTTGGAAGAACCTGTTGATTCACCTGGACCACGAGCGTCTCAATGGAAGGGGGGGGGGGCGAGGTGTTCGAACGCTTCAGATGATGATAAGTTACGCCAGCGCCGGGTATGTGTGTGTGTTGCAACTCAAAGCAGGACCTCCAGGACTACCACAAGCGCTACCGGCTT
The DNA here is from genome assembly GCF_026930045.1 of Uloborus diversus. Classification (NCBI taxonomy): domain Eukaryota; kingdom Metazoa; phylum Arthropoda; class Arachnida; order Araneae; family Uloboridae; genus Uloborus; species Uloborus diversus. Next base: position 5,702,595 of record NW_026557987.1, on the reverse strand, counting down.
CACCGTTAGCGTTGAGGAAACCAAGGATTGCCGGGCATAGGCCTCCTGAATTGGTAACCTACAGCGAAAGCGCCAGGATAACCGAAAGCGTCACCAGCACTATAGCCTCCATAACCGCCACTTATGACGCTTGTTACGGTTCTGCCGCCAGCAGAACCTCCACTTCCACCAGCACCACCAGGATTTCCAGCGCCACCAGCACCACCAGCACCACCGGCGTCAGCACCATAGCCTCCATAACCACCACTTATGACGTTTGTTACGGTCCTTGGGCCACTGCCACCAGGTGTTCCAGCGCCACCAGCATTAGCGACTTCAGCATCATAGCCTCCATAACCACAAGCACCATTGCCGCCATCATAACTGCCAGGACCACCAGGGCCTCCATTGCCGTAGCCTCCATACCACCCAGGGCCTCCACCGTCAACGTAACCACCAGGACCACCAGGTCCCTCACCGCCATAACCTTCATAACCACCAGGGCCTCCACTGCCGTAGCCTCCATACCACCCAGGGCCTCCACCGCCAAAGTAACCACCAGGACCACCAGGTCCCTCACCGCCATAACCTTCATAACCACCAGGACCTCCACCGACAGCGTAGAAACGGCGGACTCTGGAGTGTGAAGGTGTGAAGTACGTACCAGCACCGCCTGCAGCTTTACCGACTCCTTCTCTAACTTCATCCCCCGCATCTCGTCCCTCCAATGCCGTCATCGGCACGAACCTGGAAAACAAACATACAGGTTATCCTCTGAAAATTTTCAAAATTGAATCCTCAAAAACGAAATTTTTGGACGATTTTCAATAATTTTGGCGCAGGACGGAAGTCGAGGGGCGTATTCCGCGAAGATTTTGAAATCGAGGTCCCGAAAGACGAAACTTTTGATTAGCGTTAACGATGTTTGGGTGGCGAGAATGAAGTGGTTGCACCTTAGGTGGTCCTCCGCCGGAACGGTTTTTATGTTTAAGTCTTAAAAACGCAATTAAAGAAGAGATGTTTGATGACTTGAATTCGAACCTTAACATTTTCCGCAATTTGAGTGTTAAATGCGCTATGCTTGAGCATCTTTGACGGCGTTGGAGGAAGGGATGGAGTTTGGGAACTCTCCCCGGGAATGTTTTCTAAATTGAAGTCCTAAAATGAAATTTCTTTTATGTCTGATAAATATAGAAAAAAGTATTAAATACATGGAAATGTTTAATGATAAAATAAAAGCACTTTTTGTTTTTGAATTCAAAACCCGCAAACTTTGGAACTGATTAACAGTAAAAAAATAAATAAATAAATAAAAAAATACATGTTGCATTTTATTTAAATATTATATAGGTTTGCATGTGCTTTCAAATGACAATTTTTTGTTTCTTACACCGAACACCACGGCGTGTTGCTTTCAATTCAAGTCTATTTCGTTAGACGTAGAATTTTTCATCTTCTAAAATAATGTCTCAAAGGATTTATCCAATCTAAATTCTCTATAAAAGTTAATGAGCCATTTAGTAAATTAATTCCTTGGAGTAAATCAAGCTGCTTAAAGTAGATTACTTATCTGGAAAAAATGATGAAAAATTGTTTACCAAATGACGATCAAATAAAAAAAAAAACTTAAAACTCTTTCATTATTATCGTTAAATCACTGGTCTAATCTTCAGTGTCTCCTAGCGATTTTTCGTACTATATTTTCTTACTTCAGAAATCAAAATCCCATGATCTACTGTGCACGTCCAAGAAAATTGGCAATGGTTTTTCGAATACTTCACTCTTTAGAGGGCTCTGATTATTTTATTTTATAACCACCCTGCTCAAAATTTTCAAAATTGAAGTCGCAATTTTTCACTGGGCATCTCATCAAATGGTCTGATCTGGATAAACGATTTCCTCAGGAAAAGAACATTTTGAGTCAAGGTGAATGGCACCTTCTCAAACACCCACCTCATGAAAGCAGGAGTTCCCCAGGGCTCCGTACTTAGCCCATTTCTTTTACTCCTCTACATGAATGCGATTGACCGCAAACCTAAGCAGAGACGTTAAAGTGGCGTGCTACGCCGATGACATCGCAGTGTGGCATACGCATGCAAACTTGGTAAATTCACAAAAAGCGCTAAATGCTTGCATGCAAGGTATTGAAACGCGTTCCTCACTATTAATTCAGATAACAGGATTCTTACTCAATTTCAGAAATAAAATGAAGGAGTTTTGGAGGAGTTTTGAAGGAGTAAAAGGAGATTCTGAAGGAGTACTTTTGGGCTATCCTTAAATGGAACTGCCCAATGGAATAACACTTTTTTTAAACACATTCGATCCCCTTCCTCCTTCGTCACACTTTACCTTTCTCCTCCTCTTGTCGCATGTCATATTTTTCATGAACATATTGTTGTAACTGTGATGTCACTTTTTGTCACCCTCTCTCTCCCCCTTGTCATAATTTCATGAGTCCGCCTCCTCCTTAAAACATGACATCACATGTGGGTGACCCTTTTTACTACATCATAACTATGATTTACTAAACTACAAATCTTTTTTTTTTTAACACAACCACTTAATATGGTAGATCTGCTTATGTATTTTTAAATATTTAAATAATAATTAGACAACCTGACGTTTGCTACTATGGTGGAGGGAATAACAATCATCATAAAGCTTTAAAAAATGTCCAAGCATCATTTAAGCATGGTTAACTTCACATATGAAATGTATTAGTCATCTAGTAATATTTTCACCTTCAACTTTTATGACTCAACTATAATCAATTTGTTAATCATATCTTTATGAAAAAATAAATACTACATTTAAATCACCCTTGTGATGAAGTTAGTTGTCGATCGAAGTATTTTAAGTTACTCTCATAGAGGAAGATTATGTAGTCTTGAACTAAAAGAGAAGGAGTTTTGAAGGAGTTAAAACCAAAATGAAGGAGTTAGAAGGGTCCTTCAAAAACATTTCCTAAATGAAGGAGTATTGGAGGAGTTTTGAAGGAGCGTACGAACCCTGGATAAAACAAACTTTTGCATTTTTTTTAACTGATCGGAAAAATCCAAATTCATTCCATCCCACCATCAAGCTCTTTGGCTCGGAAATCAAACAAATGTCTAATCCATAGTATCTCTGTTTCATTCTTGATGCAGGGCTGAGATTCTCGCAACATCTCTTTCAAATTTCAAACAAAGCCCTAAAAAAGCTTAACATTCTTAAGCGACTTTGCGGTGCCTCGTGGGGATCAAATCCAAAGACACTCCAAACTACACATACAGTGACCTCTCACTTATACGTGTCCAAAGGGGACAACGAAATTTTCGCGCACAAGTGAGATTCACGCATAAGCGAAAAATCCCAAAAATAAACTTAAATACAGTAAGTTATCAACAGTTATAGTAGTACTAATAGTACACAACCGATACTAATGAATAAATACGCACATAATTTCCATTTATGTATTGTAATTTAATAAAAATGTAAAATTTGAAGTTGTACGTTTTGTCATTTTTTATACACTGTACAGTATGTAAGCGAATTCCACAAAACCTAAAGACTTTTGCGTGATCAGTGTCATAGTCTGTGAGGATACAAAAGATCCTCGATGGGCTATGTCAATGCTTTCCGCTTCACCACGACTTTTAGGAAGGTCAACCTTTTCGCATGTTACCCGTTCTCCCCTCTCGATGTCAATCACAAGACTAACTGCACCCCCCATCGCACACTTGCGCGAAAAAAACGCGCTCTTGGAAACATTTTGAACATTGGAATAAAGGTGTGTGAAAGCATTCCAAGAGACATCAAGAAGGGTACAAATCTTCCGATAAGCAAAGCGTGAATAGGCGATTTAACTAAAACTTGAATTTTTTTTTATCGCTCATAAGTGAAAGGTGCATTTTTGGTTTCGCGTATAAATGAACAAGAGTTTACATTGTTTTCCTATATCGCTGGCCGGGTCCGTGAGAAAAACGCGTATAAGTGAAAAACGCGTATAACAGAGGTCGCGTATAAGCGAGAGATCACTGTACATTCATAGTCAGACCCATTCTGGAGTACGCTGCACCCTTTTGGGCACCAGCCTACTTCAAAAGTGAAGATAGACTTGATTCAGTACAGGTCCTCGAAAATCATTACAGTAGCTATCTCATCTACAAATAACATCAAAGCTGAAAAGGAATGTGGCCTCACAACTTTGGATAATAGAAGAAAACACTCCGTTGTTAAATTTACGAATAAGATACGAAGCCTACTTGAAAACCATACTTCCAGCAGAACTTTCAGAGCATGGAGCGAAAATTCTAGGCTTAAAAGATCCTCAACCTTGCAACAAGACCAAGAAATTAGAAATTACATCAACCTTTAGCATGATACACTTGAAATTATGAAAGAACCTTCACACACTTTGAACCTTCTTCCGCAGACAGTTGTAAATCTAAACCTTCTAAGACCCTGCACTAAGAAAGAACCAGCCTCAGTTTTAAGAGAAAAAGGCGACCATGCCATTAATACAATCACCACAAAACTCCAACCAGTAATCGCCTACACTGACGGCTCCTCAGACTCTAATCTTGATTGGGGAGGTGCAGGGGTATTTAAAACAGGTCCAGACGATGAACACGAGTGTTAACAATTCCAGTAGGAAAAATAGCTTCCAACTACACATGTGAACTGGTTGCGATTAGAAGTACGCTGGAGATTTTCTTCTCCAAAAGCATTCACAGTGCCAGTGGCATAATAGGGAAGTTGCAACCTATTAAATGTTCATATTTTGGCTATTGGATATTGTTAATTGATCCTCAAAACTAAAAAAATTCACCATCGCCGAATTTTAAAACACCGTGGTTGATTTTTAATGAATTTTTAAAAATCCACGCGCAAAAGTGCGCGCTTCTGAAACGTGACGAGCCTACGCCACGGGGCGCGAATGGGCAGCATTCCGCCGAAGATCCCTTGTTTTCGCTAGGGACATTTTGAGCGCGCTGATATTTTTATTTTTTAGAAATTCAAAAATCCCTTTGAAAAACGCTATGGAGGCCGGATTCGGTAAAGCACAATCTAATAATCTTCCTCATGTAACATCAATGAGGATATTCGAATATTTCCGAGAGGATGAGAGGTTTAATGTTCCAGAAACGCGATGAGTTAAATGCGAGGAGATAAGCCTTTTACGTTTCGTCTTCGAAGTCGAATGAGTGACCTTCGGCTTCTCCCCTATCGGAAGAGGGCATGACGTCTTTTCCTATGCCATGTGACGTCACAAGCGCTTGAACTTAAAAAATTGATTTAAAAAAAACTACTTATCGTATCGCAAAAATTTTTTCACCAATGATGTTCATACACGTTACTCTATCATATAAAAATAAAATTGAAAAATCGAAAACTTCCCTATTATAATAACTGCTTCATGGTAACAAAGACATCGGCAGTCCATTTTTACAGGCTAGAGAGCAGCATAAATAATGTTAGGTTTTTTATCGGAGCTTCTTCGGAGAAAAAATATTGTGCATTTTTTAGTAAGTTAAATGCTGTGCAATTCCTTGACTTTTTTCTAAAGCGCAATTACCTGTGTTTAAAACTTCTGTAATGGTTTTTGAAAACGCTTCAACATTTTACTCACTTCGTGAATTGCTGATGTAAGAAGAAAAAAACCTCGAACCGAATAATACTAAGTAATTCTCAGAAAAATATTCTCTCAGATTTTTGAGTTCCTAAATGGTAAATCCACCGTTCATGATATGAGACAAAATAAATAAATAAATAAATAAATAAATAATAATAATTTGAATTTTGACATCTTGAATTCAAATTATGTTTTTCGCAATCACGAGTGTGTGTATGTAGGCGTGTATGTTTATGTGTGTGGGGGGTATGTGTGTTGTGTGTAGGGGTATATGTATGTGTGTGTAGGCAGGTGTGTTTGTGTCTGTGTGCAGGCAGGCATAAGTGTGTGAGTAGTTGTGTGTATGAATGTGTGTGCATGTGGGGGGGGGGAGTATGTGTATGAGTGTGTAGGCATATGTGTTTGGGTCTGTGTGCAGGCATGAATGTGTGGGTAGTTGTTTGTATGTGTGTGTGTACGCGTTTATGTGTGTGTGCATGTGTAGGTGTCTGTATGTATTTGTGTGTGTATGTGTGTATGTGTGTGTATGTGTTTGTGTGTATAAGTGTGTGCGTGCGTGTGTGTGTAGACGTTTGTGTGTATGTGTTTGTGTGTGTGTATATATGCGCGTGCATGTAGGACATGGATGCAACCTGGAGACGGTGATGGTGCTGAGGGTGGCGGTGGGAAAATAAAATCGGAGGACATCAAAACAGTCAAGTGAGAACAATAAGCAATCGTGATTGCTCAAAAAAAAAAAAAAAAATCTTGCTCTTCTTGCAGAAATGAGGATGGCGATTCAAACTTCAAGATGCTTGTGAACAGATTTGTTTTATGAGCGGCAAAAGTTAGAAAACGTTTGCATGGAAAATATTTCCCGGATTGGAAATCTTCCCCGCAATCCCGCTAAATATCATACGGGATATCACAGGATTAATAATCGTTATTTCGGGATTGGAAACTCTAGTTCTGTCTGGAATTGTTCCTGCGTTTGTTGAAGGATCACATTTCTATGCTTCTTTGGTAATGTTAAGGATAACAAAATGCTGTAACTTTTAAAAAAGTGAACTCCGGCGGTATTTTCCCCGAAATATTTCAAAATTGACGTCTTAAAAACTCGACTAATGGTCTGCAGACCACACGTTGAAAATCAGTGGCATAAATAACACAGTTTGATGGGTTTACTACAGAGTGGCAAATGAAAAGGTGACGAAGATGTTACTTTTTACTCATATTACTTTTATTAAATAAAATAAAACGAAGCAAGCATACAAATCTGGTAATATTCTAGCATTAAATTAAGAGTTGAAAGAAATATTTTTAATACTTGGACGAACTTGATGCTTCGAAATTTTATGTTCGTCAAGGTTTGATGACCCTCATAAGCCTTTTAAATTAAGTAAAATGAAAAAATTTGGAAACTTTTTTGCATTCAAATTAATTCAGCAATCAACAATTTATTAAAAAAAAAAAACGATTTTTTTTTTTTTTTTTTTTTGCTTAATGAGCACAAAACCAATCATACAAATCTGTGTCGTCATTTGTTTCGCATTTGGTATAGGGTATTTTGCAATCAACTACGGTAAAAAAAAAATAAAAAAAAAAAATAAATCAAGCAGATTCTTTCATATATATTGTTTAACTTGCTCTGGCAATGGATAAAATGCTTACCCACAGCACAGTTTATTAAATATACATTATTGACAACGAAACTATTTCTTTTAATATGCATTTTTACTAGCAATGAATTCCAAGGCATTCAAACACCATGTAAACACACACGCACACAAACATTACTGAAATCTAAAAAAAAAAAAAAAACTTTAAACTTTTGCTTTGGGTCATTTACTGCGCGTGACCGGAAATCACTCATAACACCCATATTTTACGAAAAGAACATTATCATACATATTATTTTTAGTATATGCGAATCCGGCCGTTTAGGTTAAAAAGAGTCCGGAATAGTGGACTGTTTCTTAGTCATTGAGTTCAAAGTAAATGCGGCAATCTTCCAAGATTGCCGCATTTACTTTGCAATTTTTTTTGCAATACTTTGCAATTTTTTTCCCTGGTCACAATGAGAAAGAAAAGAGTCTTTCAAAATTTGTAAGCTCTTTAATGCAAAATTGAAAGAATGTGCTTCTGCTTCTTCATGTTCATCTTCGTTGGCGGACGAAAAGTCCATAAGGTCGGCTACGGATGGAGCAGTGGCACTTCAGTTTTCATGCATTAACTTTCAACAGCGTGAATTAGCTCCAAAGGCGCCAAAGGAAAATATATTCCTTATTTCAGAACATCCTTTTCTTTCTCTACTTCTCGGGGGGAAAACGTAAAATGCGGGAAATTCATCTATCCGGGTTAAATTAACATGATCCGTATCCGGAAAACCTGATGGAAAAATCGTAAAATGCGGGGAAAACGCAGATTCGAGGAACGTAAAATCGGGTTTTCACTGTAAATAAGCATTATGTCAATGCACAATAAGTAAGAACTCTTTTTTGGTGCACTTAGATCTTAGTGACCAAAAAGGTGCACTTAGATCTTAGTGATCTTAGTCACCATAAGGGTCAGGCTAATGGACCCCTATTCACATCTAATGAACCCCGAATCATTTTCTTTTATTGACACGCAACCCTTGGAGACCAGTGTGGACCAATGGGGATCCATGTGAATCACTGCTTTAAATGGACTTATTGCAGCAAAATTTTACTGTAACCCACATTTTTTTCTTCTTTTTTTGCCTAGCATTAATTCGCTGGTGATGGGAAGAGTGAAACAAAAGTGTATGTCGAAATTTGAGTGACATTCTTTCGCGAATTCAGTACTTCCTGTACTTTGTACAGAGAAGTGAAACGAATGACAATGAACTTACGTGATGCTGCAGATGACGAAGAAAACGAGAAAGAATTTCATTTTGACGTGGTCCGGATCCACGCTATGTGTCCGAGCACCATTTCTCTCCCTTCATATGTTATATATATTGTAAGTGTGTTTGCAATTACTCCAAATAACTGGAAGCAAGAGAATTATGAAATTGTTTAATACTAAATTCTCATTTTTGGACGTTGCGAAAGGATTGAAATCCACATAAGACTGTTCTCAGAAGATTTGAGTCATGTTTAGTTTTAACCGGGTGAAATAAACACCAAAATGAAAGGTAAACAACACTCCCCAATTCTTAAAATCAAATGAATAGTAACATAAATCCGTACTTTCGAGAAAAATCCTTTTCTTTTTTACTTTTTTTTTTGAAGAAAAAAATAGCTGTTGGATAATGTTGAACAAAATATTGACAATGATTTTCTTTACTAATAATAAAGCTGAAAGTCTCTCTGTCCGGATCTCTGTGACGCGCATAGCGCCTAGACCGTTCTGCCGATTTTCACGAAATTTGGCACAAAGTTAGTTTGTAGCATGAGGGTGTGCACATCGAAGCGATTTTTCGAAAATTCGATTTTGTTCTTTTTCTATTCCAATTTTAAGAACAAAATTATCATAAGACGGACGAATAAATTACGAAATTTTCATAACGTGGAACCGCAACATGGGCAAAAGCCAATTGGCGAGATACGAAATTATCATAACGTGGAACCGTAACATGGGCACAAGCCAATTGGCGAGATACGAAATTATCATAACATGGAGCTGTAACATGGGTACAAGCCACTTGGCGAGAAAATTCACCATACATTATTTGTAAATATACAGGCAAACCAAAATACCTTTTCATTTTTCTATTACGGGCAAAACCGTGCGGGGTACCACTAGTAAAATATAAAAGGGAAACAATATAAACTAGAAACATTTGTAGCTTTAAAGACGCCATTTAATCACAGAACAATTTGTATTATTTACATTTTCTCTTCTAGATACATCTTTTCAAACTGAGAAACAGTATCCCCTCCAAGGAGAGGGCACGGTTCCTTTCATTTTAACAGTTCCTCAAAGACTAAACAGAGCCTAAAACTATGTTTCTAGAGCTAAACAAATAAATAAATAAATAAAAATCGTACAAAGCCCAGAGCATTCCCCATTTCCTTTTAACCTTACCAACGATAACCTACCATTGCGTTATTAAAACTTTAACTTCAAAATCTCCAGGACGAGCCACCGGCTCCTTTAACCTCACTAGAAAATTGCCTGAAAATGACTTCAGTTTGGAAAAACTTCGGAAGCTTGTGAAATATGCGTTAGGGATGAAGGAAATGGATAAGGCCCATTGGCGAATTTTGCCAATGAATTTTGAAGGTGCAACAGTACGGGAACCCGTGGGGGGGGGGAGAAGGGAGGGCACTTTCCAGGACAAACAAGGGATCCGAGGGCTTTAATTTAGACAATTTCGAAAATTTACCAAAAAATGCTAGATTTAGTTGATTTTAGGGCGTATTTATAACACTACTTATTGGAATAATATGCAAGAACTTAAAATAATGTATCAAGTTATTTTTTTCCTAGATAAAGTATATTTTGATCTTTTTCTTTCTTTTTTTTTTTGACTTGATTTCGTTGTTTCAAAGGAAAAGGAATTGTACAGTTTGCTCGCGAATTATATGGAATTGGCAAACGCCCAGTTAAGACTGAATGAAAACTAATAGATGCGTCCATTTCCTCCTGCAAACCGGAAGTTTGCCTTTCTATACATTCGGTGGTCAGACTGTAATGATATGCCAGAAAATACCCAATTACCGAGCATACAATGACTCTAATTCAGCAGTGAATAATAAATAATTTAAGAAAAGTATTTACTTGATGAACGTAATTATTTTTTGTATCTTACTTTTTTTTTCGAATGTATAAAATAATCTTATTCTTAATACGCAATCTGTCATACTTCTCTCGCACGGTCGATGTGTGGCTGTGGCTCACGGGCAGGGCCGATCCTAACAGGTGTGCAGAATGTGCGCCGCACAAGGGCGGCCAAAGCAAGGGGCGGCCGCAGGCCGCATCATATAGTTCTTATAATCAAGTAAACTTCCTCAAGAATTCTTCACAAGATAACTTATAATAAGTAGAATAAATATGCTGATTTTTAAATGTTCATTTGTCAAAGTATGTGTCGATTTCCCGACAGCATAGCATAGTTTTAAAAAAAATAGAATGTTAGGGAACATTGTGTTGGTTCATTGTCCATTAATATCTACTCTGAACAAACAATTCCGAAAAATGCTTTTTATCATAATTTTACTTATGTTCTTCGTAAACTATTGTTACTAATTTACTTTTCATTTATTTATTTTTCAATTTCACCTGAAAAATGAAATTTTTGCAATCGAGAAATTGTACAAACGCAGTGCTACATCAGCAGCATTGTTTTACTTCTTGGTTGTTGCGAACATCATTTCTTCAAAACAATTCAGCGGAATACCTTCAGAATTTGTGTATACCTGACTCTAAGAAAAACATCGAAATTCTTGAATTTGAAATCTAACTGTAAAGGATCTAACTCTACGTTTCAATACATTTTTTATTACTGTTAAAAATTATAAATTAAAGACGTATTATTTCCAATGCCCGTATATGAGTTAACGCAGCTATTGTTTTTAGTTACCTCAAATACATCTAATATTCAACAGGGATACAAGGAAGTTGCGTAGCATACTCCCATAAGCGATTTTCTTACTTCATTAAATAGATACGTCATCGTTTACATTTGCTTAATGTAACAATAGAAATATAAGCGAATTCACCCAAAAATTGGACCGTAGGCAGAACTCAGAGGGTGCAAGAAAAGATTTGATTTTGGCACCAATTGATATAAGGGGGAGGGGGCAGTTGCAATTAAACATTCTTTCTCGTTAGTTGTGACTGCTATAAGTCAAGAAATTATATTACGATTGATATGAAATTTGGAACAATAGTGAACCTACACGAAAAGGGTGCTGATTAAATTTTGGTGCCAATCGCTCCAAGAAATTCATTTCTGTTTTCTTCCCACATTAGATTTTGGTATTTTAAAATTTCCTTTTAAAATCTTCAACTTCAAAATCTTTCTGGAGGGAAAGTTTCCAAACTCCGTCCATTTCCCCAACGTCGTCAAAGTTGTTCTGGAATTTCGCATTTAGACTTCAATTTCGATCAATTTCCGAAGAAAGGCAATCCAAACCACTTCTCTTGGCCGCATAAAGATGTCATACAATTGCGTTTTCGTTACTTCAATTGGGTTGTTTACAAAATTTTAAAAGAGCTTTTTTCTAAAAGAGCTTGTTTAACATTATAGGATTTAACCATTGTTCAAATATTTTGATAAAGTTTAATCATTTTAACAATTATTTTAATCGGTCTTCATAATGAAATTAATTTTTTTACACTGCTTCACATGCCATCACAAGTGATGAAATGCCATTCATTGATGCCATTGGCGCACAGACCAAATTTTCATGTCCTAGCAGCGCGGTTGAAAGCAAATCGTAAACATTCAGGGCACCAATGGATTAGCACGATAATAAAGGGTACGCCAAAGTATTTCACTTGTGATGTCATAAAGAACACGCCTTATTTACAAAATCGAAAATTAACAAACTTAAATAAAAAATGACTGTTGGAAAATCAAAAGTATTTTTCTGGTTCCATGTTATTATTATTATTTGCTTATTCTATCAATTTCAGTGAATAAAAGTATTACTTTTGACTGAAGGAAACAACCCCATTTCAAAAACTTTCCGGCGGAGTGTCTCTTGAAGCGCTGCCTTCATATTATTATAACATAAACATCATTGAATGTCGCCCAAGTTTTTGTTTTTAGCACCCCATTTTCAAAAATTTCCCAGGGGAGTCCCCTGACTTCTGCCCTGCATCAACATAATTAAAAACGATCTGAAATTTCATTTTTGAGACTTCAATTTAGAAAACTTTCTTACGACAACCAGTTTATTTGTTTTTCAGGTTTCCAAAGATGACGTCATCAGCGGAAACAGATGCAGGTATAGGCCTAGGCGCTGCTGTTTCGGACCTCACATCTTCACACTCCAGAGTCCACCGTTTCTCTCATCATGGTGGCGCTGGCGGTCAAGGAGGTTATGGTGCTAGAGGTGACCCTGGTGGTTACGGCCCTGGTGGTGGTGGAGGTCGTGGTGGCGCTGGCGGTCAAGGAGGATATGGTGATGTTGGCAGTTATGGAGGTTATGCTGCTGGTGACCGTACTGGACCAATCTGGTTTTAGGAGACATAAAATGAAGGTCAGGTTGTTGGTGTTAGCTCTGGGAGGTTGCCATGGAGATTACGTCTCTAGCCCTGGCAGTATTGGCGCATGCAAGAATTGCTCAGGGGAACTACTTTCAGGCCAAAACGTCTTTGTGACTCGAAGGAAAGGCAAAAATAGGCATTATTGATCAAATTCGCAGCGTCTGATTCTGCGTAGATGTCATGAGAATTAGTCAGAAAAAGTAGCTCGGACCTATTAAACCTCTTGAAATAAAATATTGCAGACTGTAAAAGCTCCCGTTTAGTGTCTTTTAGCCAAGAAAAAAAGTATCTGCTGAAAGAACCTAGTTCACATAAGATTTTGATTTCTGAACGTGAGAGGGGGTCGCTTGCCTTATATCCAGCAAGAACCATTTGCGGTTAAAATGCATTGCTTTGTAATGTGTCAATAAATGTTATTTGTTGTGTTTGAAGCTAGTCCGTCTTAGTGTGAGTCTGCTCAATTTTTTGAATAAATTTAAGAAGAATATTCTACATGCTGAACCCTTCAAAGTTTAGAGTATCTACCATCTGTTCATGAAATACATAGAACGAAAGTAAGCAAAGAGGTTTGCAACCAAAAGGTTTGCCGCTATGTCACTCTTGAATAATAAGAATTTAAAAAAAAAGAAGAGTTAACCAAAAGAATTCGTATTCGCAATCTACTTGGCACCAATTTGAGGTCGCCAATACAGAATTACAGTGAATTCTCTCTATCTGAACACTTCCTAAGGTGAACAGCCCGATATTCTGAACACATTTTGATAGTCCCGACGAAACTCCGTAGACTTGATATAGGCTCTCTGTACTCTGAACACCCTATTATATGAACACTCCAGTATTATGAACGCTATTTTTAACCCCATTCAATTATTACCTCTCTATATACTGAACACTTTTACAGCAGGTATTTGGGAATTCTTATGACTCCAATTGAATCCATGCTATTGTTGAAAAAAAAAAGGCCCATTAAAACAATTATAGAATAAAAGTCTATTTTGCTTAATGAAAACTGATTCGTCTTGGAGATCCTTACTGGGTTAATCAAATCCATACTAGAAATCTTAAAACACAATGTGGATTTATTCCGAAAGTTTTTAATATTTCGTAAGAGGGTGAGCCACCCCTTTTAACACCTAAAAATTCATGAAAATTCGTAAATGCGATTTGATCATGAAATTTCGCACATGATTATGAAACCCATAAACCCATTTGCGATCTACGAAGTTGAGTTTAATCTGTTTTGCATGGAATGTCTCACGTGTCAAAAGTATCACTTTTTTTCCCTGTGATTTTGTAACATGTTAATTCAAATATATTTTTTGAAATATTTGGGGATACCCCATGACACATCCCACGAATCCTCGCCAGTATGAACTGAAAGTACCCTATTTAAAAAACGATCCATTTTGACAGCGTGTTAATGTCGTTTTACGAATGAGTGAGCAAACACATACTACTACAAAAAATCGATTTATTAGTCAGTAAAAGAACATAAAAGTAGAAGTGTCCTTGGAAGAACCTGTTGGTTCTCCTGGTACTTGGGCGTCTCAAGGGAGGGGGAGGGGGGGTCCGAGGTGTTCGAACGCTTTGGATGATGATAATTTACGCCAGCGCCGTGTGTGTGTTGCGACTCAAAGCAGGACCTCCAGGACTGCCACAATAGCTTCCGGCTTCTTCTTTAGCGTTGAGGAAACCAAGGATTGCCGGGCATTGGCCTCCTGAATTGGTAACCTACAGCGTAAGCGCCAGGATAACCGAAAGCGTCACCAGCACTATAACCTCCATAACCGCCACTTATGACGCTTGTTACGGTCCTGTGGCCGGCAGAACCTCCACTTCCACCAGCACCACCAGGAGCTCCAGCGCCACCAGCATCAGCAGGAGTTCCAGCTCCACCCGCACCACCAGCACCACCGGCATTACCGGCGTCAGCACCATAGCCTCCATAACCGAGAATGCCTCCACCGCCATCAAAACTGCCAGGACCACCAGGGCCTCCACTGCCGTAGCCTCCATACCAACCAGCGCCTCCACCGCAACCATAACCTCCATAACCAACGGGGCCTCCACCGCCACCATAACCACCAGGACCACCAGGTCCCCAACCGCCATATTCTCCATAACCGCCAGGACCTCCACCACCAGCGTAGAAGCGGCGGACTCTGGAGTGTCTAGGTGTGAAGTGCGTACCAGCATCTTCTGCACCTGTACCGACTGCTTCTCTAACTTCATCACCTGCAGCTCGTCCCACTAATGCCGTCATCGGCCCGAACCTGGAAAACGAACATACAGGTTACCTTCTGAAAATTTTCAAAACTGAATCCTCAAAAACGTACTTTTTGGACGATTTTCAATAATTTTGGCGCAGTGCGGAAGTCGAGGGGCGTATCTCGAGAAGTTTTTGAAATCGAGGTCCTGAAAGACGAAAATTTCGATGAGCTTCAATGCTGTTTGGGAGGCGATAGTGAAGTGGTTGCACCTTAGATGGTCTTCCGCCGAAGAATTTTTATGTTGAAGTCTTAAAAACGCAATTAAAGATCATGTTTCATGACTGTATTCAAAGCTGACATTTTTACGCAATTTTAGTTTTAAACAATGTTTGATGGAAAATAAAAAGGAAAGAAAAATGTTACTTCTTACTCTTCCGCGACAAACATAGGAATCTGGCAATATTCCAGCATTAAATAAGTGTTGAAAAAAATTATATTTTAAATAGCATAGAAGAATTTGATTTTTTATGTTCGTCAAGTTTTGAGGACCCTCATAAGTTTTTTAAATTGAGTGAAATAAAAGGAAAAGTTAGAGACTTTTTTGCACGCCAAATAAATTTAACAATCAACAATTTATTTTTCGAAAAATTTCGAAATATTTTTTCGCTAAATGAACCCAAAATCAATCCTACAAATCGTTGTTGTTATTTGCTTCGTATTTGGTAGAGGATATTTTTAGTCAACTATGTTAAAAAAAATAAGCAGATTCTTTCATATATTTTGTTTAGCATGCTCTGGAAGAGGATAAAATGCTTACCCAAAGCACAGTTTACTAAATATACACTATTGAATAAAATAACTATTACTTTAGATATGTATCTTTACTAGCAAAAATTCCAAGGTTTTCAAAAACCATGTAAACACACACAACGATTACCTAGATTAAAAAAAAACTCGAAACTTTTGCTTTTGGTCATACCTATATGTTACTAAAAGAACAATGCAGGGTGTCCGAAAAAGCCTTGACACATTTAAAAAATTCATAGAAAACCAACAAATTGTCGCATGAATTTGCGGTTTGCACCATAATACTTCATAGGTTCAAGATGTTTTATGACATCGAGAAAAAAAATATTAATAATAATTTGGATTTTGACATCTTGAATTTAAATTATGTTTTCTGCAATCACGAGTGTGTTTATGTAGACGTGCGTGTTTGTGTGTGGGGGAATGTGTGTTTGTGTGTAGGGGGTATGTGTATGTGTGTAGGCATGTGTGTTTGTGTCTGTGTGCTGGCATGAATGTGTGGGTAGTTGTGTGTATGTGTGTGTCTATGTTTTTGTGTGTGTATGTGTAGGTGTCTGTATGTATGCGTGTGTGTATGTGTTTGTGTGTGTGAATGTGTGTGTAGGTGTATGTGTGCGTGTGTGTGTAGTTGTGTATGTATGCGCGTGTGTGGGGGGCGGGGTATACAGGGGCGGCATTTCAGCATTTCGTTTGGGGGGTCGAGTTTCTTGAACATGAAATTCCTCAGTACGGTATAAAATAAATATTGGTAAACAGGAAGAAATAATAAAATGGTTTTAATGTTAAGAATAATTAAGTTTGTTAAGAACAATCAAAGTTTTTGCGACCAAAGCTTTAAATTTATTTTGTAACAAGTTATCTCAAAAATATATCGGTACTAGTTTTTATTTTTTAGTAAAGTTTTAGTCTGCTATTCTTGGGGTCAGGAACAACAGAAAATTTTGTAACTATACTTAATCAATATCCAGTGGTTTGCCTCATTTCCAGTATAGCTAAAGATGAAGGTCTTGCTTGCCACATTGCGCTTCGAAAGTAATTCTCTAACCTCCTGAGACACAAAAGTCATCTTTAAAATGACTGACCAGATTGAAACAGACAAAAAAAACAATGGAAGCAAGAAAGTTATGTTAAAAAACACACGTCCGCACTTCCTTCAGATTTCTCTCTTTAAAATAACCAAGAAAGCTTTTTAAATTGGGCTGGTGTTTGTTTTGCTTCATTAAAAAGTATAGTCGTAATTCACAAAACAATTCCTCTTCCCTCATGCTATAAATTTTTCTCATTGGTGCTGTGGCACAGAGAAGGTGGGGGGCGTGAAAATACCCCCCCCAGAGCCATTGGTTTTAACATAAACGCAAATTCTAATGCAGTAGTTTATGCATATGAAAGGGCTATTTTGATCAAAAAAATTCCCTTCAGAAGGTATTTTTCATCAAAAACTCCCCTTCAGAAGGTAATTTTCATCAGAAAATCCCCTTCAGAAGTTATTTTTCACCAAATCCACCCTCCAGAAGTTATTTTTGATCAAAAACCCCTTCCAGAAGGAATTTATGGCTGCGCTAGTGTATAAGTGTAATATTTTCTTTCTCGTTTTCTATAACCAACTTACATAATATTGAACTTAAGACCAAAGATAAATGCATCTCATCAAATCCTGCTTCAATTTCTTGAGAAACTGAATTGATTGTTTTATTCAAAATATTAATTTAATATTTTGACTGCAACCTCATGTGAGTTGTGTCACCTCTTCTGCATTGGCATTCAGTAAAAATTGTTATAGAAAGCTCTGTCACAAAGTTCCACACTTGGTTCAAGTATGCATTAGTGCGAAAATTACTAAGAGTTTCAATTGTCAATCGAATAATTGAGATTGAAATTTTTAAAGAGCCTCAAGATATATTTGTTGATATGAAGCTATTTTTGATGTGGGATGTTTTTCAAAAATAGCATATCTTTACAAAACGTTTCTATGAAAGCATATAATACATCAAGTTGCTAAAATGTGTTTCTAGTCAGGGGTGCCCATCCCCCCCAAGCTCAATGGCGCAAATTCCCCCCCAAAAATGATCTCGCTTTCGAATCTGGTTAAACATGACAGTTTTTAGAGTGTCTATATTTCCAGTCAAATTCATAGTTTTTTTTTTTTGGGGGGGGGGAGGGTAGCACTAACAAATACCATTTGAACTGAAATATTGTAGGATTGTTCCGCCTCGCCTTCCCAAAATTTACAACGTGGACCTTGAGTAAACAAGTTTTGCATACCCCTGAGTTTCGCTACACTTTATTTATTTATTTTGCAAATGCATGAATAATTACAAGGAGAGTGAATTCAGCTTTCTGGATTCAGATGGAGTCATTACTAGATGTATTGAATATGAACCTTGAAACGGAAATATAATAGTCACTTAGCTAGGAGTCCGGGGGTTTCTCCCCCGGAAAATTTTCGAAATTGTAGTTTTAAAATCACAGTTTTAGGCGCTCTCCGGTGATGTTAGAGGGATAAAAGGTTCGGTGGCCCCTTCCCGGTAATTTTTCAATACTGAAACTTCAAAAACGCAATTTTAGATAATCTACCGTTGTGTTAGGGACAGGGGACGGGTTCGGGACTCTCCTCCGATAAGTTTTTCAAAATTTAATTCTAAAAACTAGACTATCTGTTTTCGACTATCTGTGGTAAAGTTAAGGGAAAAAGCGATTCGGGGACTCGCCCCGAGAAAATTTTCGCGCTTTAAGTTTTAAGAACACTCTTTTACGCTATCTATGGTTAGGAGACAGGCAGTTTTTTGAAATTGATCCTCTAAAATTGCAATTGTATCCGACCTTTGTGACGTTAAGAAAAAGAATTTTCGGAAGCTCTCCCGGAATTTTCTCGAAATTGAAGCCCTGAAAGTCAAATTTCAGACGATCTTTAACAATGTCGACGAGAGTGGAGGAAGGCAGAGGGGGGCGCTCTACCATGGGCGGATTTATGGGGGGGACGAGAGGGGGCAATGCCCCCCCCCCCCGTCTTGGAAGGACTCGATACATGGTAACAACACATCTTCCAAAATCATAAAAGAAAAAATCATGATTTATTTTCTTTTTTTTTTTGAATAGTTCAGAAGTGAAGATGTAGAAAATAGTGACTGTCCTTCTCTGATGGGGGGGGGGCACCGTACACTGGTATTACAAAAGAGTAAAGCTGTCACCGGGTTGCTGAAATGTGTTGAAAACGACTACTTTGAATTGAAAACCATTAGGGCAAGTACATGGGTAAAAAATATCGGCTGAACAAGCTATGTAATCAGCTGAAAATACTTAAAATAATCAACTATTGTTTCAACAAATTAGAAACTGAAACAAAGATTTAAGAAAAAAAAAACGGATTTACCTGTAAATTAAACTAGCTATAGTTTAGGGCAACTGTTTTGTTGAAGGTCCCCAACTGCCGAAAATTTCTTCATTTGTTCTTAAAAAAAAAAAAAAGAAAAGTACTTGAAAAAGTAAATTTCTTTTTAAAGTGATTGAAAACCTTGAAAATTTGGAAAAGTGTGTCTACAAACCAAAAACTTAATTTATAACATATGGGGGGGGGGGGGGGTAAGGGGAGAAATGTCGATATGTGTCAAATTTAGCTCCTTGCCACATTCTGCATCAAAAATGTAAAACTCATGGTTCTCACGTTTCTGTAACACATTACTTGAGATAAATTTTTGTGGCTCACATGTTTCATATATTGCTGTTTCCCAAATGGAGTAATTTTGGAAATTCTTATGTATTGCTTTGCGTCTACTGCATATTGTTAATCTGATCAGCGCAGGGGGAGAAAAACCTACCTCTATTTTTTTTTATTTATTTTTTTTTTTCGTTATTTGCACTGCTTTTAGTTGAAAAAAAAAAGTTGTTGTAATGAGAAATCTAGTTTTTTTTTCTTTTTAAATTTAAAATAGAAAACTACAATCTAATACTAAATTTCAGGGACTGGAAAGGGCAAATGAAGTGCCTTTAATAATTTAATTGTTCTCGAGTCCTTGAAACGGATTATAGATGAGTCTTTGAAATTCCTAAGCAAAGTGTGCTTCAATTTTATTTCTTATCAAGTGTATAAATTATGAATTGTCCAAATGGGAAGCATATTGCTCTCTTGTTACCTATATGTATACATCATTTCTTTTAAAGCATTTTTTACTATTGATCATTTTGTATTTAATTCATTGTTGTATTTGTGGGTGGGTTGGAGGCAAGATCAAAAACTAATTAAATTGAACCGACAACCAATGTAAGCAAATAACAATGCATAATCTTCTCTTCTTTCTCGCTTTTTTCTCTCCGAGGACTGCTGTCATTGATTTGTCAACCCGAAAACAATTTTTATTGTGTATTATTGTAATTTGCAAAAAGAATATTTTGCTATTTGTTTCCGATATTTTTGTACTTCCAATTACCCCTTATAAGGCTTCAAAAAGCAGAATTTTATATCTGTTTTACAAAAATTCCTCTGGGGGAGAAACCCCCGGACCCCTTAAAATTAGGGATATTCTAATCCACCTTAGACCTTATGTTTAAAGTATAGTGGGGAGTAGGAGGCTTTAAAAAATGGCCTTTTTTGTCACCGACAGAAAAGTTGTCCGGTCTACTAAAGAGACCCAAAACCTGAAATTGCTTAGGGACACGTAGAGTCTAAATCCAACGAGTTGTAATCAATACAACTAAAAAAAAATCTTGCCCCCCCCCCTCGAACTTGGTTCTAAATCCGCCTATGCGCTCCACTTAAATTTGCGAGCTTGTAGTTTTGATAGATCTTGATAATGTTAGTAGAAGGTGAATTTTGGTGCCATTCCCCCGGCAGTTTTTCGAAATTGATACTCCAAAAACGCAATTCTAAGATTTTCTTTGATTGTGTTAAGGAGAGAGGGGGGGGGGGAGGAGAGAATCAGAGGCTCTCTTCTATACATTTTTCAGAATTTCAGTTCTAGAATGGCAGTTTTAGATTACTCTTCATGATAAAGAGGGTGTTATTCGGGCGTTAGAGTTTGGGAGCTCTCCTGGAAGTTTTCCAAAATTGAAATCGCATAGCCGAAGAAAGTGGATCACACACAAATACTCTGTGACAAATATTTTTTGGAAATCCTCAAAAATGGATTCAGCTGTTCAGCACACATGAAAAATTAGAACTCGAGAATTTTAACCAAAGGCTTATGTAAGGGGTGGGCTCAGGGGGCCCGGGTCCCTCCCAAAATCAAGAATTTTTCAAAAATAAACATAATTTTGTTGGTGATTATTCAAATAAATTCCCAGCATTTAGCTCCAAAAAAAAAAAAAAAAATGAAAAAAGAACAGAAATTGGCAAGAGGAGAGAGCAGCCGAGATAAAGGTGGTCCGCAACTTTTTATTTCCTCACCAGTGGCGAAATGAAAAAAAAAAAAAAAAAAGATGCTCTGCCGCTGCGTCGGTTTTGTGGCAGAAATTCGGGGCCAGTACCTCGGGTGGAAATTTTAGAAGGCAACAAATTTAAGTGCGGCTCCAAGCAAGGAAGCAAAAATGGGTCATTGACCCCCTTCAAGAGACCAAAGAGATCTTAAAATTCACTTTTAGATTTTTTGTTATTTAAAATGTCCATGTGAGAGCACCTGATCCCCACTGTCCTCCCCAATGTCACCAAAGATAACTAGAAATTCCATTTTTACAACTTCAATTTCCGAAAAATTTAGGGAGAGAGAGCTCATCTACCCGCGTCTTCTTCAATAATTTAGTCAGTAGTCTAAAATCGCATTTAAGGAACTTAAAATTTAAGCAATTTCTGGTAAAGATTACTCTCCTGCCGTCACCTGTTTCCAACGCATTCAAAGATAATTTCCAAATATGTTTTTATATATATTTTATGTATATATCCCGAATTTCTCCCCCTTTTCCCTAACATCATTTAAGACAATTTAAAATAGCATTTTTTAGCCTCAACGCCAATAAAATTTATTTTCAGGAGAGCTCTTAAATCTTTTTCCTTCCCCTAACATTACCAAATATAGACTAAAAATTAATTTTTAGGCCTTTAATTTCGAAAAAGTTCCGAGAGAGAGCACCTTACCCTTTCAACGAGTCATAACATTTGCGTTTTTCAAAACTTCAATGTAATCAAATTTACGGCAGGCAGCTCCTGATTCCTTTTCTTAACGCCATTAAAAGAGCCTAAAATACATTTTTAGGACATCAATTCCAAAGCAATTCCGGAGGAAGGTTTACAAACCAACACCATTGCTCTAACTTCACAACCAAAGATGGGCTGAAAGCGCCTTTATGTTTCCAGTTAAGAAAATTTGAACCAGAACTTACGTTTTTAAACTGAGAAATCGAAAACCTCTGAGGGGTGAGTCGCCTGTCCTCGAACCCTTCCTTTCCTGAGATGGCATAGAATTGACTTCAATTTGAAATTTCGGATGGTAACTTCAATTTTGAAAAACGTTCCGAAGGGAGTTAAAACCTCCCCTTTCTTCCTTTCTTTATGACCTCGGAAAAATTTATCCACCTCCGGAAAATTGTAGAGCTGGCACAACAGCCTTCCAATAATTTTAGATTGTAAAAAAGGGGGAAAAGAGGGGGGACTAAGTCTCTGGTCATATCGACCCCTCCAAAATTTTAATATATATACGCCACTGATTTTAACGAATTAAATATCCTTCTGTGAAGATAAAGAAGAAAGTAAAAATGATTTACGAAAAGTAATTAAAACACCTTAAGAACAGACTGTTCTGCTTCCATCAGCGTAAACCAACATCACTGAAAGTTTTAATGAAAATCATCTAATGACAAATTGAAACAATCAGTTTAAAAATGGTAGAGAAGGTGACAATAAAATTGAAATGAAAAATTCTACATAAACTTAAGCTAGTTCATGAAGAAAATGTAGTAATTGTCGATTGGAGGGATTTAAAATACGTTATTCGCAAACTTCAAAACTAGTTCCTAACGATTGTCAAGGTGCAAATGAATCAAAGACTAGAGCATAGTGGTCAGAATTATTACAAACAATAAATAAAGAATAGGGAAAAACTTTTTTTTTTCATATTTATTTTTGATCTCTCTCCCTCTCATTATTGTCACACGTATTCATCTTGCAGAATTGCTACTGCCAGAAAATTTACAATAAATTAAGAAGAAAGCAAATAGTCTGATCCAACTTTGAAACGGACACTAACGCCATTCCGTCTCTGATGTTCCCTTTATTAAACTAGTATGTTGTGGCCATCACGAAACTTTCTTCTATATTTTTCCTTTTTCTGATCCCTCCCCATGCTTGACGAGGAAGCAATATTCCTAACAGAAACAAAATTACACATGCAAAAACTTGACGACCATCCCAATGTCTGAATTATTGCAAAAGCAAAGCAAAGAGCGAAAATTGAAAGTTATTTTAAAAGCCTTGCTTGAATTAATTACAAATATTTTATTTATTAACAAACATAAGATGGCAGCAGTTAAAAATTTTAAATCATTGAGATAATATTTCCGATCATTTCCATGCAATTAAAATCACGAGAAATACGCAGACGACAATCTATTACGATTTATCTTTCTTATTGTTGCATTAATAAAGCCATTTTTATTCGCAAAAAAAAAAAAAAAATCAACACCTCTTGGAGCGATTGGAGTCAAAATTGAACCAAAGCCTGTTTACGTATGGATTCACATATATTCCAAATTTCAACCAGAACGTAGCATTACTTCTTGAGATAGGGCACTTACAATGGAAAAAAAGAACGGGCGATTGCGCTACCCCCTTTTTAGCTGTTGACACCAAAATAAAATCAGCTCTTATACCCACTATGGGCTACTTGTCAAAAAAATTTTGTTTGATTCCGTTCGTTATTTCTTGAGATACAGCAGTCACAATTGACGACAAAAAACGTTCTATAGCTCAACCCCCTTTGAGTTATTGACACCAAAATTGAATCAGCACCTGCTCCTGTTAATGGCAACATATGGACCAAATTTTGTTTGATTCCGCCAGTTACTTCCTGAGGAATAGCAAGCACGCGTAACTCAAAAAACGTCCCATTGCTCCACCCCCCTTGGAGGAATTCGCGCCAAAAACCAATGGGCACACGTTCACGTAGGGGCACATATGTGTACCAAATTTCGTTCGATTTCATGCGGTAGTTTTTGCTGTAGAGCGGCCACAAAAAACTGGTCACACACAGACGTGACACACATACATACACACACACATACATACATACACACACACATACATACACACACACACACAGACAGACAGACATTTTCCAAAAATAGTCGAAATGAACTCAGCACACCTCAAAACGTTCGAATCCGTCAAAATTCGAAATTCGAAAATTTGCACGAATCCAATACTTTCTTCTATATATTAGATATAGAAGAAAGTAAAAAGAGACACAATCATTAAATTTTGGAAAGATTACGTGGAAAGAGTATTATTTATGCATCTATTTCTTGTTGAATAAGTTAAAATATATTTTATTTCAAAAAATCAAAAGTTACATGTTCTAAAGAAAAACAAAACTTGTGGGAAAAAAATCCCCCCCCCCCAAAACTTTTGATGGCGCAACTTGCGCCATAATCCCCCCCTGTGGGCACCCCTGTTTCTAGTACAGGGAATTAAAACACTTACTAGCTAAACATTAAATTATAATATGAGTATTAAATTTATGTAAAATGACACGGAGTTTAAGTGTAAAAATGGCGCAGTCTCAACATAGTACGGGCATCTCATACAAGGTGCACCATCATAACATAGATTACACAATTTTGAAATATTTAATCCATATGAAGAGATTACTTTAGTTAAGGCAAACCATTATTCTCTATCAGTTTTTTCTGTTCTAAAAATGCAGGCAAATAATTTTCTAAGTTATCAAAATTGAATTCAGCCATTTTTTTATTATTCTCAGGGAAAAATTTGGGGGTGCAACCGCCCCCTCTTGACCCTCCTATTTGCCGCCCCTGGGGGTATGTGTATGTGTGTAGGCATATGTGTTTGTGTGTGTGTGAATGTGTAGGTGTCAGTATGTAATTGTGTGTGTGTGTGTATGTATGCGTGTGTATATGTGTGTGCGTGCGTGTGTGTGTGTAGGTGTGTGTATGTATGCGCGTGTGTGTAGGACATGGATGCAACCTGGAGACGGCTTTCGCTATTGGAGCAGCATCGTGAGGAGCTCGTCGACGGTGACAGGGTGCGGAGGGTGGCGGTGGGAAAATAAAAAGATAGGGCGCCAAAAACAGTCAAATGAGAACAATAAGCAATCGTGATTGCTCAAAAAAAAAAAAGGGAAGAAAAAAAGAAGAAAAAAGGTATTTCGCAGCCATGGTATGAGTATATGCTATGTTTGTAATTCTTCGTTTAGTAATTTTCATTCCTTTTTGCGTTTTCCATGTCAACAAAAACGATTTAAAAGTAACTTTTAAATAGCATATACTGACACCCTGACTGCGTGAAATGCCTATTTTCTTCTTCTTTTTTTCCCCTTTTCATTTTTACTTCCTTTTACAAAAAAGGAAGTATTGTATTCGCGAAAAAAATTTTACCCAAAAATCGGCCTTAATTACCGTTTTGCTCTCCTCCGAATGAATGTTGAGTTTTTTTTTTTCAACCCGACCACACGTGGATATGTACCTAGGAACGTACAGACACCCGAAATATCCATTTTGACGATCCCCGAGTTAATTACAACGAGTTTTCTCGTGACGTATGTATGCACGTATGTATATGTGCGTATGTGTGTCGCATAACTCAAGAACAGAATGTCCTAGAAAGTTGAAATTTGGTACGTAGACTCCTAGTGGGGTCTAGCTGTGCACCTACCTTTTTGGCTGCATTCGTATGCCCCAAAGGGGGTCTTTGCCCCTTTTTGGGGGGAAATCATTCTTAATTTCGATGTAAACTCACGTGGTGTTATAATTTGGCTGACACTTGGCGATATATCGCCAGTCTTTTGGTAGGTCAAGTTTTGTCGCCAACTTGGCGATTTTTTTTGAGCAATCACGATTGCTTATTGTGAGTCACACACACACTCAACTATACACACGTAAGCACCCAGGAGGAGGGATATGCTTGGGGGGGGGGAGAAGCCGTATCTAGAAACAATAACTCCAATGAGTTGGGTATTGTCGCAACTTGCGAAAAACATAATTTGAATTCAAAGTTTCAGAATTCAAATTAGAGTTGATTGGAAGAAGCGGTTCACAGGTGTGTTTTTTTTTTTTTTTTTTTTTGAGCAATCACGATTGCTTATTGCTTTCATTTGGCTCTTTTTGGCGTGCTATCATTTTATTTTCCCACCGCCACCCTCCGCACCATCACCGTCGACCGGCTCCTCACGATGCTGCTCCTATAGCGAAAGCCGTCTCCAGGTTGCATCCATATATCACACACACGCGCATACATACACAACTACACGCACACACACACACACACGAACGTCTACACACAGCACTGCATACATGCACACAAACACATACACACACGCATACATACAGACACCTACACATACACCCACAAAAACATACACACAACTACCCACACATTCATGTCTGCACACAGACACAAACACATATGCCTACACACACATACACATACCCAGCATTCACGCACACACATTCATACACACAACTACCCACACACTTATGCCAGCACACATACACAAACACATACATACACATACCCCTACACACAAACACATATACACCCACACACAAACACACCCGCCTACATACACACACTTGTGATTGCGAAAAACATAATTTGAATTCAAGATGTCAAAATTCAAATTAATTTTCTTTTTTTATATCTGGTTTCATTTTGGCCACTGTTGGGGATATTTAGAGAGTAAACCATTGAATCCCATTAAAAATGCCAGTAACGGACAAATGACATTTAATTGGAGTAAAAGGAAGTCACGTGATGCACACATCAGCTCGTTTTTTTTTTTTTTCGATGTCATAAAAACTCTTGAACCTGTACAGTATTAGGGTGCAAACCTCAAACTCATACGACAGTTTGTTGTCACCCTGTATTATGCGCATACTATTTTGGATCATTTCAACTCATGCGAATCCCTGCGTTTAGGTTTAATATAGTCCGCTATAGGGGATTATTTTTACTTCCTTTTACATAAAAGGAAGTATTGTGTTCGCGAAAAAATGTTCACTCAAAAATCGACCTTCATTTCGATTTTGCTCACCCCCGAATGAATGTTGAGTTTTTTTTTCGACCCGACCACACGTGGATAAGTGCCTAAGAACGTATAGAAACGCGAAATATCCATTTTGACAATTCCCGAATTTTTAATTACAACGAGTTTTCTCGTGACGTCTGTATGTGCCTATTTGCGTATGTATGTCGCATAACTCGAGAACGGTATGTCCTAAAAAGTTGAAATTTGGTACGTAGACTACTAGTGGGGGTCTCGTTGTGCACCTCCCCTTTTGGTTGCATTCGGGAGATTCTAAAGGGGTCTTTTGTCTCTTTTTAGGGGGAAAAACATTGTTAATTCTGATGTAAACTCAAGTGGTGTTATAACTTGGCGATATATCGCCAGTATTTCGCCAAGATTTGTCACTAACTTGGCGACAAATTTGGCGGATTTTTTTTTTCAAATCTGGTTTCAATTTGTCCACTGTTGGTGATAATTAGAGAGTAAACTATTGAATCACATTAAAAATGCCAAAATGGTGCAAATGACATTAAATTGGAGTAAAAGGAAGTCATGTGATGCACACATCAGCTCGTTTAGTCACTGAGTTCAAAGTAAATGCAGCATCTTCCAAGATTGAAATACTTCGCAAGTTTTTTCCTCCCTGGTCTCAATGATTAAGAAAATAGCCTCTCACTATTTGTAAGCTCTTTAATGAAAAATTGAAAAAACAACGGTCGTTGGCGAACGAAAAGTCCATAAGGTCGGCTACGGATGGAGCAGTGGGATGGACCAGCAATTGTTTTCATGGACTAACTTCCAACAGCGTGGATTAGCTTTAGAAAAGCACCAAAGGAAACAAATTGCTTATTTTAGAATATTTTTTCTTTCTTTCTTTCCACTTCTGGGGGAAAACGTAAAATGCGGGAAATTCGTCTGTCCGGGTTAAATTAACATGATCCGTATGCGGAAAACCTGACGGAAAAAACGTGAAATGCTGCGGTAAAACGCAGACTCGGGGGACGAAAAATCGGGGTTTTACTGTAAATAGGCGTTATGTCAATGCCCAATAAGTAAGAACTGTTATTTCGTTTACTGTAGCCCATTTGGAATGCTCAGATCTCAGTGACAACTTGCTTGAATAAGGTTCAGGGTAATGGACCCCTATTCACATCTCACGAACAGAGTTCGTACTCAATTTCAGAAATTAAATGAAGAGTTTTGGAGGAGTTTTGAAGGAGTAAAATGAGGATTTGAAGGAGTACATACCAATGGGCTGTCCTTAAATGTTGTCGCTTTCTTTTTTGTTTCAACATCTTTGACCCTCTACCCCCTTTGTGACAAAGTGTCACGCTTCATCTTACTCCTCCTCTTGTCACATGTCATTTTTATAAACATATTGTTATAATGAATAAAATATGACAACTTGTATAAAGTACAAATTGAGAATGAAAAAAGGTTAAAAAACCAGCAAACAGCATCTTAAAAAAGTTTCATTTTTCCGTCACTTTTTCTCCTGTTGATAAATTAAAATTTTCACAGCTTAAACACCCTGTTCAGAACCTTGACAAATGGGGCATTTACAGTGTTTCTTGCCAGTGCAAATTGGCCTACATTGGGCAGACTCGACGATCCCTCAAATTCCGGATAAAAGAACACGAAAATTACGTCAAAAAACAGGATCTCAAACGCTCCTCTATTGCTCAACATTGTTTGTCCTGCGGTCATAATTTTATTTTTTCTTCCGCTAAAGTTATTCACGAGTGTTCGTCCATTCATGATTTAGATTTTTGGGAGTCATATTACATATGGAAAAATGCTAATTTAATCGTCAATGATTTGTCTAGCACTCCCCCTTTTCCTAATGTTTGGAAGTCTGTTATTTGATTTATTTTTTGTCCGTGTCGTTTTCTCCTGAGTGCAACTGTCCTCTGTAGTTCTGACGTAACCTTGACGTCATTGTTTCCGGTACTGCTCTCATATCTTTTACAACTCGTCTCTCATTCCATTGTTTGCCTCGACTGTGTTTTAGTCGGGTGAACCTGTCTTCGTTTTACTGCACTGATGATGGCACTTGTATTTTAGAGTGCCGAAACAGCTGTTTGCTGGTTTTTTAACCTTTTTTCATTCTCAATTTGTACTTTATACACGTTGTCATATTTTATTCACTATGCAGTACAAAGTTTTCGACTACTTTTTATATATTGTAATAATAACTGTGTGATGTCACTTCTTGTCACCCTCTCTCTTCCCCTTGTCACAATTTCGTGAGCCCGTCTCCCCCTCAAGGCATGACATCGCTAGTGGATGACCCATTTTACAATATTATAACTGCCATTTGCTAAACAATTATGTTTTTAACACAATCACTTAATATAGCACATCTGCTTATGTATCTTTAAGTAATAATTAGAGAAACCGATTTTTGCAGTTGAGAGTGTGGTGGAAGGAAATGCAATAATCATAAAACTTGAAAAATAGCCAAGCCCCCATTTAACTTTAAGCTTGGTTTACTTCAATTATGAAATGTCTTAGTCATCTAATAATATTTTCACCCCTTCATCACCCTTATACCTTCGCCCTTGCGACAAAGTTAAGTTGTCGATCAAAGTATGCATTTTAAGTTACTGTGATAGAGGAAGACTATGTAGTCTTCAACTAAAAAAAAGGAGTTTTGAAGGAGTTCAAACCAAAATGAAGGAGTTTGAAGGGCCCTTCAAAAAAAATTTCCTAAATGGAGGAGTTTTGAAGGAGCGTACGAACCCTGACGAACCACGAATTTATTCTTTCATTGACACGCACCCCTTGGAGATCAATGTGAACCCATGGAGGTTCATGTAGACCACTGCTTTTAACGGACTTATTCCAGCAAAATATTACTGTAATCCAGGATTTTTGTTTAACTTTCGTTTGGGGGAGACGGAAAGTGTGAAACGAAAGATTGTGTCGAAATTTGTGCAAAACATTCTTTTGCGAAATCAGTACTTCCTGTACTTTGTACGCTCTAAAAACAATTTCAAAAATGACGAAAAAGTACTCAAATTTGAACATATTGCGAGTCAAAATGGATCCGACTACGTGGTATTCAAATTTGAAACATTGAAATACTCATCAAATACTCAAATCAACATGTGTGCTCATTTTTTGAGGTATTTGTACTCATTTTTGAGTATGTA